>NC_087463.1:24720296-24827796 GCF_036321535.1 Camelus dromedarius
ACTAATGTCTTTTACAAAATAGTGATACTGCGAACTGACGAGTTTGTAAAGAGCTAGTTTCATATAATTCATACATTAATTATTTCAAGTATTAGGATATTATCAAGCTAATATAATGATGTACATAAGAACTTCTCTATAAGACCTTATTTAAATGGCATATGCTATTTGAAAGAATTTAAAATACCCATTTTAGCTTCTTTTTTTTTTTTTTGAAAAATTTTGCATTTACATTTTTGGTTCATGTTTTATCACAAACGTACTAGTACCTTGTTCATTAGAGTCTTTTTATTTGATGAAATTTATGTCTGTTGAAATAATTTTAACCAATGCTCAGTTACTGACTTTTAAGTATCAACGATAAATGAAATTAAGTCATTGCATCACAGTGATTATGAAGTCTTGGTAATTGGAGGAATAATTCTAATGTTGAGGATTTACACTTGAAAAAAGAAATTGGTAGTAGACATACCATTAGATCACTGACACTGAAGGGATTTTGAGGAATTATAAAATACAGAATGCAGCCTTAATTTCTTGCCCCTCAGGAGCAGCGTTACTGTTTACCAACAGGTGCCGTTCGTGCCCGGAGCCGCTTCTCTGGTCTGATCGTGCGGTGAGTGTGGCAGCAGCTCCGGTGTTTATACAGAATTGTTATTTTAAGTGGTCTCTCTGCGACAGAAAAAAAAGGCCATGTTTTGGCCTCTTTGGCCTCCTTTTTTTTTTGTTTGTTTTTGTTTTTGTTTTCATTTCTATGAAAATTCTTTCAATGCCATACCGAGTAAAATATCACAGTACAAAAACTGCGATTATATATCTAGCTTGTAATTTGGTAACTAGAGGCACTTGCTGGGTAATTTCACTGAAAGCTTTTAGTAACAGTTTTGGAATTTGCTTAGCTACATGATGTAAGAATGTAAGGCTTGGTCTGTTAACCAAGAATAGGCCAAGAAAATCTCTTAGCGATAGAAAGCTATTTATATACAGAAAGTTATATTAAAATAATATATTAAACTACTATATCATATATCTTTGCAGGATTGAGACTGTGAGGCTGATATAATAAATTACAATTTATCTTACTGCATCTAGAATTGTTCACTTCTTTGCACCACTAAATTAAGCACAAAGAAGACTGGTTTCTTAGAGAGAAACATGATATTAACATTTGCTTTATCTGTTCATTTCCAGTAGATGGCTACAGTTCACTACCAAATTGAACTTATAATAGATTTTTTGCAGTAACTAAATCAGAAGATGATGGTTGAATTACTATAAATGAGTTGCCCTGTGCATTTTTCTTATTTCATGTGCTTAGTCATCTAGTGTCATTTTTTTAAAGAACATCTTTTTTAAATGATTGAAAAGTAGTATTTTCACTTTTTCCTCTTTGAGCAGTGTGTAGTAATGCCATTATTTTCTTTCATTACAAATTATTTACTTTTTAAAATTCTGCATTATGTGAGGAATACTAGTAATTACTGAATGATGTAAAAAATGATACTATTATAGGAATCCTTATAAGAATATAAGTTGTTGCTTCCCTAAATTTATTTTATTTTTTAATATATGTTAGCTTCTGAATTGAAGCCTTGAGTCATTTATCACTTATGTTGTGTAATTACTGACTTCCATTAAATATTATTTCAAATGTAATACACACAAACGTATCTGTATGTATTTTAAAAACGTGGGTTTTTCATTAATCTAGATCTTTTAACCATCATTTAATCAAGCTAAAAAACTATAACTACAAGCTTACTATTTGAAAAAATATTTATTAGCTGATAAAGTACTTAAAGTCTGCATTACAGTTGGATGTGTATCAGTCCACTAGGCCATAGAAACAGCTTGTAAGCATAGCGCTGAGGTGATAAGTATCATTATTGACTTTTCACCCTGATCCATAAATATCCCTGTGATATCTGAGTAAATGAGTCTGAATTTATTGTGGATGTGGGGGTTTTGAATGTAACAAAAACGTGAAAAAGACTAGACTTTTCTCCCCCCAACCTCAGGACTACTGTGTAATTTGTCTTTCACAGAATATTTGTTTTTCTTTGAGCTGTGTTTGTGTATATATGTGTGCGTACGCACATATATAATATCAGTGTGACTTCATGGCCTGCAGGTGTTGACTGAACCCAGCAGTTCAAGGTTTAGCTTTTTGTTTTACTTTTACATGTGAAAATGTGGACTGTGTGTGATTCCGTGAGACTGCAATTTTAGATCCTTGTTAACTAACTGCCAATTTATATGACTGGCTACATCTATTTATTATTTGATGTATTATTTAATCTATTATTAGTAAGCATTTTGCTCAGCTATACAAATTATAAAAATGATACCAAGGTTCTAGGGGAATTTTATTTTCACAGAGCTTATGTATAAATTTTATGTTCTCCCTTGAAGACAAATGAATTATTTTTGTATTTTTTTATTGATGCTTACATATATATTTATCATTATAATAGAAGCTGATTAAGTAATGGGCCACAACTGTTAACTATTTAAAAGAAGTTTCATTCACACATTTTGTTAAGGGTAGTTGGAATATTCAGTTAAGTCTTTGTGATTCAAAGGGACTTAACAATTCACAACTTCAGTAAGGCTACTTGACATAAAAATAACTGATTTTTCCCAGACACTTAAAATTTGTATGAATGTGAGGGATTTTTTTGTATGCAGTTTATTTTTTATGGATGGGTGTTAGTGTTCACATACATATGTACATTTGTACACATACATGAACAATCCTTTATCTGTTAAAGACCTGAAAGGACAAAGGATATTTGACCCCACCCTGAGACCATGTAATGTCAGTTTACACAAGGATCAAGGAACACAGATTTTAATAATGCAAACAATATTAGTCCTGTCCCCTCTGGTGTTTCGAACCTGGACATACTGATTGTATACTTTGATTCCTAAACAGGGGAGATGTATCAGATGCCCTCGGGAGCACCTGGCCAAGCTAAGAACATTTCAGTGATTACAAGGGTAGTGCCTAGAGGGCAATTAAGAGGACGGGCGAGAGAGAGACAGCAATGAGTCCCGGTAGCACCTTAATGAACCTCAGAATGGGAAGCGGAGTTAGGGAGACTCACGGCTCAGAGGGGAGGGTTGTTGAGTAATGCGGAGATGACTTACCAGGAATATTATTTCTGTATTTTGATACTGATACAATCAGAGGCAGATTTTTACATCCCGCGCCTTAATGTATTTAATAAAAGCCATTGTTGTTCTCCTGTATTGCTTTTTACTGTGCTGAAGTTGGGCTTAAATGATACACTTATTCTGAATGTACTGTTTTAGCACATAATTTTCCTCACAATTGAGTTTGTAGGTGTGTTTTCCTTTTGCCTGATATACAGTAATTTTGGTCAGGTGTCGAACTAGCCTTTTTTGTGTATCTGCATGGAGTTCCCATTTGCTTATTCCTGGTGTTTTCTGCATCGTTAATATCCACAGTGGAAAGCCGACTTTTCTTGATGTAGTTCAGGCCTGTGAAAGCTGTAAAACTGAGAGTAATCTCTTACAGTGTACCTTTTTTGTGTGTCATTATATAACAAGGATTATAACAGAATTTTGTATAGTGTATGATTCATACAGGAGCATTGGATTGATTTAAAATCCAGTGTATTTCATTACTGATTTTTCTGACTCATTTGTTGCTTAAAAACACATTAATAGCATAATCCAGATATATTTCTGTGTGATTTCCTATTTGTCCACTTGCATTATTTTGGGCAAAAAGAAAAAAAAATGAGAGTGAAAGGGAAAGCTGCTATGAGCATGAGATTTGATGCGGTAACGTTCTTATTAACCACAATCTCCTGCAGCTGTGATGTTGTAGACAGTATTAAGGTATGGGCTCCTACCTCCTCGGTCTTTGCTGTGGGATGTGCGCGCACTTACAGCAGGAGCTGAGAGACCACTGCCGGGCTCCACAGTGTCCCCGCCAGAGCACTGGGTTCCTGGCTTCCTGTTGACGGCATTGTCTGAATCACTCCTCACCCACCACGCCGCAGTCCTGTCCTTGTTCTGTAAATACTGTCCACAGACCACAGGGGAGAGTCTGCAGTGCTGTTTCTTGCTTGACCACTAGGGGGAGTCAAGGAGTGTCCCTGCAGTTCCTCCCTCACCATCCCCTTCCTCCCCCATCTCAGCCTTGGTCTCCCTCCCCACCTCCCTTCCTTTCTCTTCTTCTCCTTTTCTCCCCCCTCCCCTTTCCCTTCCCTCTCCTTTCTTTTTCTCCCCTTCCCTTCCTTTCTTTTTCTTCCCATTTGTATGTAAAACAAAAATTTACTGTAACCTTACATCCTAGTGCAGTTAGACATCACTACAATTTAAACAGCAGTTTGTCTTTATATTTTTTGAAGATGTTTAGTAAATTTCATATATTTTTTCCTAACTGCAGTTTACATACCTAGAGAATGCCAAGATTTTATAGTTTTAGTGAGTAAAGAACTCTTAGAAAAGTGTTACTACCTAGATGAATATTGAATTAAGTTTAAAATATAGAAAGGAAAACTGTGATGTATGAAATGTCCAGTATGATTATTAGAAATGATGTGTGTAAAAATAGCCATAAAATAATTATTTAGAAACTATTTCAACATACTTTTGCTTTAATTAGAATAACTGAGCTTGTGAATATTTCTGAATTGCATCTTCCCAATTCAGATTCATTTAGAAATGGCTGACTTGGGTATATGTTACACCATAACTTGCTTGGAATGTTCTCATTAAAACAGGTAGACATTTATTCAACTATGATAATCACTAAGCTTGACCTAAATATCCATAAATAAATATTTTAGCTTTTTCTAAAGAGTAAGTATTATTGTAAGTTTAGTAAAATTTAAAAGACTATATATGTATGTGCTTTAAATTGTGTAGTTAAATATACGTATAATATGTTTTCACTCTTTTATATATCCATCTGGGGAAATTTGAATGCATATTAATGTTTTTCTCTCCAGGTTTGCGTTCTCTGGGTATTTAAAGATCACAGATTTCTGAAATAGCTAGAGAACTTAATGCTCATATGTTTTGGGACTTATTTTTGATTTCATAATATGTAATTTTTTTATTTTTTAAAGATTGGATTTTAATGATTTTTATTTTATCCTTGAGAATTCTTCTGTGTTTTATAAAACAAACTCATTTCATTGTTCATTGAAAATGCTTAACATATGCAGAATGATTAAGCACCATATAGGATGTTAGTTATTACAGAATAAATGCATATGAAAAGGTATGTCTGTTTATGAAATTGAAAAAAATTTTAGCTTCACTTAGCTAAAATTCATGGCTATATCTGTACAGTCTGAGTATTTATTGTAAGTAGTTTATTTATATAATTTAATGGTAAAATTATCTTGGTATTATTCTGAGGATGGTTACAGACCTATGCTGGATGGTTGTGTTTGAGAAGCAAATAGATAAAACATTTCTGAATCTTTTAATGATGATATTTCTTGAAGGCTTTCATAAGAAAGCACATAATTTGTGATGACTTCAATAAAAAAAACACGGCAGCAAAACTTTTTGAGTTAGCGGCAAAGTAAATGGGGCAGGTTTTGCATTTTGAACAGAAATGTTATGAACTGTGATTGAATTTGTCGTGAAAGTGTGTCAGTATTAATAAAAGTATTTAGGTACAGGTTTGCTGGGCTTTGTAGCCTTTTTAAGGTTAAAGATTGGTTAATGTGAAAAGTCACTTCTGTGCATTTGGTAGTATACAGAAAATGACAAATATATTTCTATGCATTTTGGATTATTATGCCATTTCTCATTTCAAACCCTTTTTGTCAGGACACCAGGCAAAACAATGATGCTTTGAGGACGTAATTAAAGATATTGTTCAAAGAACAACTTTCTGCATATTTGAATTATTACTGTCATCAAAATCATACAAATATGGAAATATGATTGCCAGAAGCACATAAATCAATGATCAGCATGGCCTCAAAATCCAATAAATATGTAGAGTTAAATACTTTAAAATGCAAATTGTGTCTGATGATTTGCATATGGTGGAGTTTAAAGGAAATTTGTTGCTTAACAACCTCTAAGGTAGCAGTTAGGGCTGTGGGTAAACATAGATTTTTTTATTCATCATTGGTCAAGTTGCAAGATTTGATAAATGATGGAGACTGCTTTCCTTGGTTAAAATGACTGCAATCTTTACTGAATCCTAAAACTGCCTTCAAGTCATCTGAATAATTAAGAGTTAATTATTCTTCATCCATCTAGATCAGAAAAGGACAGATTTAGGGAAGGAATTTATAATTTTTGCCTCACGTCCTGTCATGTCGTAATGTGATAAACTAAACTGACTCCAAATAATATCTAGTGACCTTATAGTAATTATGCCTCACAAAACATTTTTGTTGCGGTTTTTTAATTGCTTACATCGATTCTAGAAACTACACTTTAACAGACTTAGAAGTTTAATTGTCTCCGAAGAATGCAATATAAAATTCATGTTCCATTACTGTTGTGTTTTAAGTTCATCACTGTGGATACACACCAACACAGCGCATAAGTTTCCATGTGTTCTTTTAGAAATAGCAAGCAGTGTCTCCTAAAATATATTTGGAGCAGGTTATAGACACACTGGGAAAAATTATTTTAAGAAGTTACGTTGAAAGGGCAATGAATCTTTCGTCACCTATTTTAATTTGAAGTATTAAAATAATAAACCTGTTTAAAGAACTTCATTTTCTCATAATTAACATAATGATGAAACAGATACCTCGTGCAGATTTACCAACAGTACACGTTATTTAAAGAAGCTGAAAAAAGGCAACCAAAAGTTAAGAAATAAACTGCCTCACACTATTATCTGTTAAAAGCAGATGGCAGAGAATTCACATGAAAACCCAGTGTCTACTCAGTAATTTTTTTACCAAACGATTTTCTTTGAGGATAGAGTGTTTTGTGAATGTTTACTGATCACAAGGAGAATTGTAATAAAGAAATCAATATGCATGATTCTTTCCCATGTAGTACAACAGGGTTACACTGTTAGGTTAAACACAGGCAGCGTTCCTTTTCAGAAAATCAATTTGCTGTATAGCCGCAACAGCCGGGCGCTTCGCACAGAGTCATTTTATGTTGTGCACACAGTAAATTCTGTATTGGCACCTTCAAATAGTATTGACTTCTAGAAGGCCGTAAGCTTAGTAACCTGACTTCGAGAAGAAAGGCCAAGTCCCTTAATAATAAAAATATGCTATTATTTCTTTTTTATATGTAACTGCAAACTAGACATTTTTAAAAAGCCATTCCTTGGTTTTCATGTTAGTAGGAATACCAAATGTGATTTCAGTAGAAATGCCAAATGTGATTTTAGTGAGAAATATAATTTTTAGATTCATTAACTGTATCTGTTTATATTCTGACCCAGTGTTTCCACATTCCCAAGTTATTTGCATTTCTCAAAAGCACATTTTTTATGATAAGCAGCAATTGCTGCTTATTTTGAGAAGTTAGAGTACCTTTTAAAAGATGAGGTTCTTCTGTAGTTTCTTTGTCACTTACCTCCATTTCCAAACAAAACAAAAACTATTTTAGAGAAGAAAAAAGTTTTACTAAACATTCAAAGCTACTGAGTTATTATATGTCATTGTTACTAGGCCAAAAAATTAGGAAAGTGTGTGAAAATGTTTTCTTTTCAGATCTTTTTACTCACACTAAATTTGGCTCTTAAAATGCTTCAGCCATTTTTGATGTAGCTATTTAATTTAAAAGCCCAGCCCTCTCATTAACGGTCATGTTTTTATGAAGTAGTTCTGCTCGATCCTGCCTGCCTGCTTTATCTCCGGCAGCACGCTCACGTGGAACCCCAGGGCCCCTCCGGCCCGACTCCCGTGTCCGTGTGCGGTGTGCGTGTTTGCGTCGTCAGGGGGAGTCTGTGTCCCGGTGTGACTGACAGGGATGCGGCAGAGCGCTGTGCAGTGCTGAGCGTGGGTGGGGTCTTTGGTCCTTCTTCATTCACTGATTTTCGCAAGACCTTATCTGTGTGCTGCATGCCCTCACATGTGTTTGTTTTTTGTCAATGGACGTACACATTTCGACTGTAACTGAGAGAGGGCTTTGAACCTGCTAATTTTTACCCCAGCTTTCTAGAGGAGTAATAGGAGCCATGAAATTAGGAACGTGAAATGAGTAGACTAGATATTATAAGTGATTTTTTGCATTTTAATCAGTCTACTATTGCTGTATGACCACTTCCCTCCGTGGAGTCTTCACGTGATAATGGATGTTATTGCACAAGAGCTGACCACACACTTAGTGCTTTTGCAGTACAACGTTAAGTTTGGAAAAGTTCATCAGCATAAGAAGAAGTAAGTAGGTTTTGGTTGGGCTGTATATTTACCCATGTTTTAAATGTTCATAGAAACCTCTGACATTTTAAAAATAAATCATCACTTATAAAAAAAAACGCATTTACTCTTCGAGAAAAACATTCTTGTAATAGGCACAAAATTATCCAAATAATAGTGTAAACCAAGCCAGGCATAGCAGCAGACAGAAAAATGCATTCAACCAGTAGGATCATGGATTTGTTTGATTCAGATAATTGAAAGTGTTTCATACTATTATTGCAACTTGAAGGCTTGTTTAAGTGTCTAACTGTCAGTCACTTTGGAAGGTGAAAAGTATTCAATTGTCACTCTGTCAGTCAATAGAGATGAGAACTGTCTGCCTAATGGATTTCTTTACATAGATGTCTGCATGGAGGTAGAAGTAAAATCAATGTGTTGTCATGTGCGAGTGCAGGCATCAAACTGCCAGGTGAATTGCAACTGTATTTCTGTAACGTCTGCATTCCTGGGTTGTTTGTGGAAGGCAGCAGCTCTGCAGGTACAGGTCGTGAGGTGCTTCGGGAGAAACATGCAGTTGGGGAGAGCATTTTTTTTGGTATCACCTGTGCCCATGAAAATACCTGTCCAGACCTCTAAAAACCAGCCCAGTTTTACAGAAATTACTGTGAATGGGCTTCTTCATGTCACAGTGGCATTGTCCTTAGAAAGTTACACTTTAGGTGCTTTTCACTGGTAGCTCTTGTATATATATCACACCTAAAACCAAATAATTATTTTGCATTGGAAGTTAACTAAATTATTGTCCACTTTTTTTTTTTTTCTTTTAGTAGAAGTTTTAGCAACCTCTAGAATAAAGACATAAAACCTTATCAGATTCATCGGGACAGAAGCCTGGGAGGGGTAGACCAAAGAGTAGGTGATCATCATGATTTAAAATCGCTTGAAAAATCTCGGTGGGCCTGAGACTAAGGAAAGATTAAATGTGAAGTCCTACATTTAAACTGGAAAAAATCAACTTACATAAGAATGGAATGTGCCTCCTGGTTAGACAGCATATTGTGCAATGGGAAACTGCACAGACATGGTTGGTAACAAACTAAGCATTTGGGGTAATATTTCAGTATTTAAAGATGTGCTGTATTTTGCCCTGTTCAGATAAATCCCTAAAATTTCAGCCAGTTCTTAGAATGTTGTAGGAACTGGCGAACAAGAGCCCACAGCAAGGAGGAGGACAGGAAGTGGAAGGACCTTTCTTCACGTGACAGGTGAGGGGTCCTAGAGGAGAGGGAGGGTCCAGGCAGAGAGGGAGCGGCAGAAGTCACTGCTTCTTCCAGGCTTCAGAGGTCATCACGACCACGAAGAAGACCCCTCTCCAGGGTGGTGGAAGCTGAGAGTTAGACACAGGTGTCAGCAGTTAACACAGCAGGCGCTCTCTAACGGTGAGGACGTTGCACACACCAAGTATCAGTCGCTGGAAGCGTTCGTGCAGAGGCTGGATTATAATCCTTTGGCACCAAGTGCGTAAGGGCACGGGGGCCTGGTCGCACTGTTCAGGGACTCAGGGATCGCACAGACGTGTTAACACGGTCTTTCTGATGATTATCAGTGATTGCCGCAGTCTCCGAAAAGACATTTTTCTGTGCCCAAACCACTACATGTATAAAGTATGTTAATGACTTTTAAAAAACGAGTTTTAAAAGCTAGTAATTGATATTTTAAAAACTAGAGTTAATAAATTGAGAAAATAGCATGAAAAGGGCTGGTATTGGGGGTGTCCTCTTTTTGTCCCCTCTGCTGCCACCCCCACCCCCAGCCTGTGTCTCACTCCCAGTGTTCACATTTCTCTTACAGAGGCCCCTGTGTCTCAGGCTCGTAGGGGACACTTGGCGTCTTCCCCAGCTTTGTCTTTGCCCCGCCCACTGCTTTGGTTCCTGTGGATGCTTCAGGGGCACGCGCTCACACCATCTCCTCCGCCCGAGTCCAGCTCCTCCGTCTCATCTCTTGCTCCTGTGTCTGCTCCGTCATCCCTCGGCCTGGAGTCTAGCTGGTGTCGCTGTCACTGGTGGCTACTCAAACTGGTGCTTTTACCACTTTGATGCTTTACTGAGGAAACTATGGTGCCTCTCTTTTGTGAATTATGTTAATATTCTGACAATTTTAATTGTCCCTCCACTTTGCTCTAGTACATTTAGCTTTAATGGCTAAGTGAAAGTCATAGCCAGGCATCTGATTTCCAGGTACAGTGGAAAATGTGATCTGTGAAATCTGTAAACTCTGGGCCATTAGACTTTGTTGAAGGTTTTTTTTTTCTTTTCTTCAGGACTTGGCTGAAGAATCAGATCATGAAAAATTTCCCGTTTCATAGAATGTAGCTGGACCCGTGTTGGCTTAGCCTATTTCATTTATTTGTTCATTTTAGTTCTGAATGTCCTATGTGCTCGAAATACACCGTCAAGAAACCGTTTGTTCCCATGCAGGCTGCGAGCTAGTGTATTTAGCCCACTGGCCTTTCTTCTTCTCCATGGGTGTCCTAGCCACCTGGGAAGCCCTCTCGGCATCTGGACCCCCCTTGTAAGAAGGGGACAGGTTTTCACTGTCCTTTTGTCCTGTTTCCCTGCCTCCTGTGCTGTTGATTCAGGCGGGTGATGTCCTTGCCCACTGGGAAGGCAGGTGTCACCAGTCAGAAGCCTCCTGTGCCCTCCGTGTCACCCAGCCAACACCATGGCATCCAGCCTCTCCGGCTCTGGTCAGCTTCGCACAGACGCGCGTGGACAGAGCTTTGCCACAGGCCGAGGCCTTGGTGCTCCCAGGAGAGGACAGGACGGAGAAGGACTCTTCCCTCCCCCAGCCGCTTTCTTCCGTCTCTTGTCCTGGCGGTCTCAGGTGTCTGTGGGTCCAGCAGCCAGTGGGGTACTTGCCTTTCCTTCCTCCCCCTTTGCTCTTATTTCCCAATTAAATTGTTTGCACATAAGCTTTTCTCTCAGGCTCTGCCTTTGGGGGAAGCCAGACTAAGAGACCATTGAAAACTTCCCTTATATGCCTGGTCCCTTGTAAGTGCTCAGGATGAGCTACTGAATGAAGGGATGGAGAGTGTCTGGAAGACCCTAGTTCACATCCCATCTTGAGCGTTCTGGAGGCAGGCTTGGGATGAATCTGCAGGGAAGGTAGGATTTGAATAAGCAGCAGCTTGATTATAACAAAAATACATGGCTTTTAAGACTGATGAATATGTGCTTTTTTGAAAAAGATGATTTTTAGTCTTCTAAGGAAAAACAGAACTATGCAAAAATAATAATTGAGTTCTGTTACGATTCTTTGAGTTGGGGCAAGGGAGGAAGGTATTATGAAACCAACAAACATGGCGTGAGGAGAGGAATGATGGATCATGTTTTCTTGTCTTCTTTCCCCATGAAGTTTTTTTTTTGGCACTTCTCTGCAAGAAGAAAAGAAAGGGCGAAGTGACTATTTACCGGGAGCCGCCGGGTATCGGATGGGGGCTGGCCTTAAACTGCCTCAGCTGTTCCCTGCATGGAAGCGTTGGCAGTACATGAGGGCTCTGTCCTTACTGGTGTTGTGCGAAGATGGCCTGGGGACAGCGGGCGAGTCTCCTGTTCTGCTGAGCTGAATTACCACAGACTTGTGCACATTTGCTGTCTTACAGTTGTGGAGGTCAGAATTCCACAGTCAGTTTCCCGAGGCTGAAATCAAGGTGGCTGTGGGGTCCGTTGCTTCTGGAGCTTAGGGGTTAATCCGTTTCTTCGCCTTTTCCAGCTTGTAGATGCTACTCCCGTTCAGTTCCTTGGCTGCTGGCCCCTTAACTCTGCTTTCGGTCTCTGACCCTCCTTCCTCGCTGTTTCGCTTGTAAGGACTCTGGTGATGACATTGAGTGCACCAGATGATCCTTGGTAGCAAGATCCTTGTTTTAACCACGTCTGCAAAATCCTTTTGCCCTGTAAAGCAGCATGTTGACGGGTTCTGGGGCCTGGGAGCTGGACCCCTTTGGGCAGTGTGTCGTTAACGTGTAGATTACCTGGGCATTCCCCTGGATCCTGGGAAGTCGGGAGGCATTTATTAGAGGGTTTGCTTTAGTATAAAAACCCTGAGAATTAAAAAAGACCTGTTTCATTGTAATTTACATATCCTTGCATCTTATATTCACCTTTGTATCCATGATTCATTGTTGTTTACCTAAAGTTTTATAATAGCATGCCTAGGTAAATTGTTAGTTAGAACACATGGTTCCAAATATTTACATATGTCATCAATGCCCTCTGACCTACCATTTAAGGAAGCCATTAATGTATTCTAGAAAATATGTACCTATAATTTAAAGGTGTAAGCCGTCCTCAGAGAAGCTGAAATCTCTGTAACACACATGGATTTAATGAAGAACTAAATATGATGCAGCCCACAGTGATTTCACGTTTTAGTGCTTTGCTTCACTAACATTGGGATTCAGCTAACTTTTATATTTCTGGAGAGCCTCAGTCTTTTGTGTTAATCCTTCTGTAAGCGCCGTCTTCACACTCTCCCCACTTCTTACCGTATTCTTGCCTAGGTCCCCTGCCCAGCCCTCTCCTGAAGCAGTGCCCTGCTGCAGCTCAGCCAGCCTGGCCTGCGCGGGTGAGTGGGGCTGGTGGCTAGGTATTCAGGCACTTTGTGACTTGGTTGATACACTGTTAGTGGCTTGAAATTGGAAGTGTTTACACCATGGAAATTGGCATATGTTAATTATCAGGTCTCCCTCCTCCTTCCTGAGAGCTGGTTTGTTCTCAGGCTTCTAAGGAAAAATAATGCACCCCCCCCCAAAACCCCATAATTGAGTCCTGTTACGATTCTACTTTGAGTTAGGGGAGGATATGAAGTGCTAGGAAGGAAACAAACAAGAAAACAGTGTTTGGGGCTTTCCTGCTGGCATGACAGCTGCCCTGGGAGCTGAAACTGTCCTTAGTGCATCAGTCAAACTCAGTGGTCGGTTTCAGTACAGTTGTCAGCTTTCTCCTTAAAATACTTTTTTCTTGGCTTGTCTGACACCGCAGTCTCCTGATATTTTTTGGTTCTGTTTGTCGTCGCCCTTTACTCTCCTTCTTGTGTTCCCCTTGCTTGTCCCCAGCTCTGCCTGACTTGTAACACCGGGCTGCCCCAGCGCCTTGGCTGTCGACACCACGGACCAGGAAACCTTTTCTGTAAATGGCCAGTTGGCAAATGTTGCGGACTTTGTAGTCCACATGTTCTCCATCACACCTACTCAGCTGGTCCTGCCGAAGCAGCCATGGGCAGCCTGTTAATGGGTGAGGGAGCTGTGTCCCAGAGAGCCGTTTCAGGCTGTGTTTGGCCCGAGTGTGGCAGTTTGCCAGCCTCTGATCCGTGCTCCCTCCATGGGTGATGTTCTTTAGTGTGATGGTTTTAAAAACCATCCCTGTGCCTGTTTTCCAAATTTATGTATCTAGCCTCAAGTTTTCTCTTTGAGCACCAGAGTTGTTCATTTTATTGCTCATCTGGAATGTTCACTTGGATTTTCTGAAGGCATCTCAAGCTCCATATGGTCCAGGTACAGCTTCATTTGCTTCCCTGAAGTTGTCCCCTGCGTCCCACCACTTTTGCCCTCTTCACTGACTCCTCACTAACCGCACTGGCTTTGAACTCACCAGGCCTGTTTCTGCCTCAGGGCAGGAGTGCCTGGTACCTGTTCTTTTTTCTGCCTCTACTGTTCTTCAGCCAGATCTTGTCATGTCTGGCTTTGTTGATAACTGGGGTGTCTGTTCAGTTGCCTTTTTAAAATTTTCTTCATATTGTCACTTCCCTCAAAAGTACTTTGTGTTTATTTCCGTGTTTCTGCTTGGTCCCTTCCTGCTTGACTCTTAAGTACCCTACGAGCAGGAATTGTGTATATTTTTGTGTTTGCAGCCATTTAAGTATTACCCTCCCACATCGGGGCAGTCACTTACTTTCTTTTAGTGAATGAATATATTTTTCTACGTTCCAGACATTGGGAAGAACACAGAGACAGATAAACAAATATGACAATAGTGACAAAATAAATCAGTACAGAGCAGAGTGTTAAAAGGACATACAAAAAGGGGAGAGAGAGCTTTTTGTTTGTCTTCTCTAGTCTCTGTTCTTTGCTTTTTACTTTCTTGCCTTTTTTGGGATAATTTTTCTTGTTATTTTAATCTCTACCCCAATTAGCTTTGAAGTTTTACTTTTTCAGTTTTGTTTTAATGGTTACCCTAGTGATTACAGTGTGCATCCTTGGCTTATCAATCAATGTTCAATATGAAGTGGAACTTTTACCCTCTTTCTAGAAATTCAAGGACCTTGAACACTTTAATCCCATTTATTTCCTTCCCGGTGACTAAACCACTGTTGTCAACCATTTTAATTCTGTAGAAGTGTCATATTTATAGAGATTTCAAATTCTAGACCTATTGTTTCTATTTTCCTTTCAGAACTTTTACTTTATATGTATTGGAAAAAGTTGTTCTAGATATAATTTAGGTCATTTAGAAAAGACGTTACTCTTGGGCATTAAAAGAAAGTACAATAGCTGAGTAGAGTAAATTTCTAAAACTTCTTCACGTTCCGTATTCACCACTACTGACTCACTTTTCAACTTAAAGTTTTCAAAACCTCTGTTTTCCTAAAACATGTGGTCCTCTTTGTCATCAAATGTGTGGGTTCTACAGCATTATGTAAAAGGCCGAGTCACTGCTGCCTCCGGGATGTTTTCCCAGCCGCTCGTGAAGGCCCACGGCATAATCTGAAAGTGTGTCACTTGGTCCAAGAAACTGACTTCCTAGCCTGCACTTCTGTACAGTTCGGCCAAGTGGACTGACAGTTCCTTTCTGTTTGCAGTTTGGGTGAACGGGGGCTGAGGCCGAGCACAAGGCCTCCTCCCCTCTCCCTTCCCCTGTGGTATCACTCTACCCACCCACTTCTGTCTTGGAGACTTGGCAGGGACTGTTGTTTCATATAGGTAATATTCATTTAATTTTACCCACCTATTTATCCTTTCATTCCTTCTGTATATCTGAGCTATTTGTGATAGAATTCCTTCTTCCTGAAAAAGACCCTTTGGTATTTTGATTAGTATGTGTCTGTTGGTGATGAGTTATCTCCTGTGTTGTTCATTTGATATATATATATATATTTTTTTCCATCTTAATTTTGAATGATATGTTTGCTAGATGTTGAACTCTTTATCTGGAGTTGAGCAGTTATGGCAGAGACCTTTGGCTTGTGAAACCGAAGGTACTTACCCTATGGCCCTATTAAGATAAAGTTTACCAATCCCTGTCCTTGAGCTTTGTGTCATTATTTTAAAGTCTGTTTCTGGTAGTTCCAATATTGCAGCAATATTGGGTCTGTTTCTGTTGCCTGTTGTTTCTGTTGGTTTTTATTGCTGTTTTTTTCTTTCTTCTTGTGCTGGTTGTTTAATTTTATAATGTGCCGGACATTTTATTAACAGAATTACTAGTAATGACTTGAGATCTTCCTCCGGTGAGGATTTGTGTTAGCTTCTGCCACTTGTCTGGGGCATCAGCAGACCAGGGCCATCCTGATTATGACCGTGTGAGACACTTTGAAGGCCTCTCTCCTCTGGCTGACTCTTGCCCTTGGGGTGCTGCTCTTTGGGGTTCAGCCTTATTCAGATTGGGCTCATCAGGGAGCCCCCCTTTCCCTGTCCCCCACCCCCCCACGCATACCTTGGCCTTCGCTTTCTGTCTCCCCAGGTCCTGGTGGCTGTCAGAAACACACGCAGCCTCTCAGCCATCCTCTGCTGAGCTGCAAACACTCCCAGGAGAAGAGCGGTCTCGAATGCCAGTTTTATCTCATGGACTCATTGTCATCATCTTTTTTGGTTCAGATTCTGGACACATAATTTTTCACTTTTTTGTTAAGCCTTCAGAGTCTTCAGTCACACATTTTTCATATTTTGTCCATTGTTTTTAGCTGTCCTCAGTGCGAGGGTTGGTCCAAATTATGTAGTTTGGAATCAGCAGCTCTCATAAAATTTGGACTTAGGTGAATTTCAACATATCAGAAAGTTGGCTTAATTATGGACTATTTTTTCCAATATTAAGCACATTAGGATGTTACTTTTTTATTGGTGGATGGGGAGTTAGGTGACTATAAAATTGGTTAATAAAACTGTTACATGCATCTACAAAATGGAATACAAGATGATTATGCAGAGGAATGCATTTTTTTAAAAAAGTAATACTGAGCTTTTATCTGTGCCTTATTTGGAGGCTATAAGTAAAATATAGTAAAATTCAAAGATGCTGAAGAGAACATCTTTGAATCACGTTTCGCCAAAGTTAAGGAGAATGGTGGCTAGTAAAGGAGATGGGAAAATAATCCACATGGGCACCAGCCAGTGAGAAACTATGCTTTCTCTCGTTGTTACCTAGAAGAACTGTCTTTGTGTTTATCTTGTTAACTGGTAGACTGAAATATGCATTAGAACTAAGGATATAGAACAGTTAATTCAATTCCTAGTTTTTCAGAAGACTTTTAATTTACGTTTAGGAGTGCGTGGAGTGCTTCGGAAAGTCAGCGATGCAGGCCTGAGCTTTCGGCCCCTGTGTCTCAGCTTCTGTGTTTGTGCTGGGATGTCTCAGTGCATCTCAGACATCTCAGACGGGCCTCTCGCCGCCCGCTGGCCTGCCGCCCTCTGTGAGTGAGCGCCTTTGTGGGGAGGGTGGAGGCGCCCCTCCTCACTTGTGTTTCCAGTCGTCAGAGCAGGTCCTGGGGCGCTGTGGGCGTTGGCATGCTTGCTCATGGCGTGCACGGTAAATAAAGGGCTGGGAAGTCCATCCGGGAACACAGGGTTTTGGTTTTTTTTAACAGTTGTGTAATCCCTTCTTCAGTGTTTGGAAGTATCTGCTTAGCTTCTGCTAGATTGGGAATTTACCACCTCTTAACGCAGTCCGTTCCATTTTTGAGTATTTCTTACAAATATTTTCCTCACAGAAGTTTGCTTCTTTGCACCTCCCAATTGTGTATCCTTTGGTGCGTAAGGATCACACTTAAGAATCACACGCAGCAAGCAAAGTGCCGCCTCCGTGAGACAGTCTTTTAAGTACTGGAAGTTGGGGATCATTCATTCTAGCCTGAGCTGTGTCCCTCTTCTGCATTTCCTCATTCTCTCAGCGGCTCTCCACCTAATGTGTTTATTTACCCCTTTGTGCTGTTTAACCCCCCACCCCACCCCCAGTAGGTGTCTGTTGTTTTCCACCAGGGCCTGGCTCCTGGCTCAGGGCAGTACTGTAGATGTGGTCTGACCCACGTGGGCACCGTTTCTCTTGTTCCATGTATGCAACGATAGAGAACTTTTCACTCAAAGCTTTCAAACAAATCTTCCAACATAGTGTCTTCCTAATTTACACTTTTATTTATGATATACAAATCAGAAAATCAGGGAATAAAAGTGAAGAGAGTTTAAGTCACCAAAGAATTCTCAAAACTGATAAACACGCAAATCCTTAATAGTTACAGAGAGTGAGAAGTGCTTATTGTAGTCAGTGTATTTCCTTTGACAATCAGATATGATTCACTCCTTTTTTTGTTTTTTTTTGAAATATGATAAGGGGTGATGGTTGAAGCTAGTTTATATGAAAGAAGACTCAAAGTCAAATTTACTACGATGAGCAGATGCAGTATTATTCTTAGATTTCTCGTTCTGGGGAATCTGAAGGCACAAACCTGTAATTCCTCGTGTTTACCCTCCCTCACTGGCCATTCTTTTTATTTCCAAAACGAATATTAAAAAAAAGTTGAAGTATAATAACATAATCGTATCTTAAGTTGTATGCAAAAGCCAGGATACTTGTGTTCATTTATTGTCAACACTGGAGATTTAAAATCTATACACTCAGTAGCTATTGGTGCTTGCCTTTTTAAATGATTTTAGAGAGTTACAGCATAAACATGATTTTAAAAATTTTAAAAATCTTCAGTGCAAATTGACAGGCATGCAGGATTTATTATATATTTAGCACTGTGTTGGACGCTGGAAATAAAAATGTGGAGAGACCCTGCTCCTGGCCTTTCAGAGTTTACAGCACAGAAAGCCAGGCTGACCCAGTAACTAGCAGCGTGTAGGCGCTGTCACTGGGTTGTGCATGGGGGCTTCGGACGGCAGGGAGGGGGCCTGGGCCGCTTTGCCTTGGGCGGAGGGCAGGATGAGGGCAGGGCGGCCGCCACTCTAGAGAGGACAGTGCTTCTGACCTCCTCCGTCTTTGTTCCTTTTTTGTTTGTTTGCTTGTTTTTCACTTATTTTTCTTCATTAGTAAGTGCATTATAAATAAAGCTAGAGTGATCACTGGACATTGAAGTTCTTCAATTTTCATGTGTTTGGGATGTTGTATCATAAACCACACGTGTGTACTATGTTATCTTTACGTTATTAGGTACATTCTGAGGAAACATGGGTGGTGTATACTGTTACTGGGATGGCTTTCACATTCCCTAGAGATTCCCATCCTGAATAGAATCTTTTCATGGTTAAACAGGAGTTCACACTTTGCATGGTGAGAAATAGCACTACTGTATCTATGAAGTGCTTGGAAAGTTCCCATTTGAAAAAGTTGGCTTTTTTAAAAAAATGAGATAGTTATCAGCGAATGACATTCTTAATGCTTCAGAGCCATACTGTTAACTAAAAAACACAAGCATTGAGAAGGGGGTAAGTTGAATATATTCCACGGATATAGAATGGCCTTCCTTTCCAGAAGAACCGCACCTAATCATGTCAGTTGGTGGAAACACCAGAACTTCTTGTATTGCCACCCCAGCAAAAGAGGAAATGCATCCGAGATTGAGCCCCGCGTTACTGCACTGCGACTTGAGCTCTGACAGCGTTCTTCCCAAGTGTGTTACATCATAATGCTTTATGACAGAAGATGGAAAGGGGGTGGTAAACTGAAATACATTTTAATTGGTGGATATTCTTCATTATTATTTGGAGGTAAAATCAAGTGTAGTAAAGATTCTTAGATGTGACACTCAGCCTTACTACACAAAGCAAGGAACTACCCAAAGGACCAGGTGACCCAGCTCCTCACTTTGAGACAAGTGGTCAAAATCAGGGGACTGATGAGTGTTCTATGGATTTCATTAGGATAAGGTGAAGGTCATCCTTCCTTTTCTTACTGCATTTTCTTGGCATAAGGTGTTACTTTAGCTTCAAAGTAGTGGATCTGCATTATTCTTTTTCTAAATGGGATAAATTGATCATTTTCTCCTTTTTAGTGTGGTCACATAGCTCTGGAATTACCTGGTTTGATGTTTCTAGCGTTGTATAGTTTTGTAAGGTGCTTTAGGAAGTCTCAGAATAAAAGTAGCTCAGATAACTAGAAATGATCAAAGCCCCCCCCCCCCCCTTTTTTTTGGTCAAAACTTACTGCAACTGAGAATTCGGTTGTTAAGATTCCATCTTGGACTCTGGCCAGGACGGTTTTCTTGTGTGATGTAAGAACTTCATAATACTGTGGACCTAACATAATACAATGACTGCACTGTTTTTCTATTTAAAGTTCTGATTTTTGTTTTTTTGGCTTACAGTTTAAAAAGACAAATTTAGTCTTTTTTTCTAATGGCATTTACTAGAAAAATCTCTTGTGGTTTGGCTTCGTAAACTTTTGTGTTGACAGGAGCGTTTTACAACTGGGTGATCTGTGCTCTAATGCTGTGTTGTGTCGATGCCTGTGGTGTGGAGGGAGTATGTGTGTGTGTGTGTGTGTGTGTGTGAGAGTGTGCATGCACAGTTGTCTTTGTAAGAAATGTGTGGTGTGTACCTTTTCAGATTTTTGAGTGGGCGGGCTTTAATATTTGCTTCTGCTTGTTGATTGGCTAGCTTTTGTTAGCATGTCCTTGCTGAACTACTGGTTTGCTTTCTGAAGATGTAATTGTAACCAGGTGTGTAAGGTCAGGGTAGAAAGCAGTTTTATGGCGCTTTTGTTCTAATAGCATATAACAAATCACTGGAAATGTGAGTCATCAGCAAAAGGCACTTTATAAAGCAAAAGGTGGAAAAATGTGCAGCATTGCAAATTTTGTGAGGTAAAAGTATTTATTGCTGTCAGAAACTTAAGTTTTTGATTTACTTTATTCTTTTATGATTTTTTTGCAATTAGGAATGTCTTGTATAGTTCATATGAGTCCACTTCTTTTTTCAGAGAAATAGGATTATTCTGGAACAGCTAACTGTTAGATCTGGTATTAAACATTTAAAACTAACATTAGCTCTCATTTACTGTGCTGTGGTTTGTGTTCGGTTTCTTTGACTAAACAGAGTATCAGAAAGACTTCAGTGTTTTTTTTTTCCTCCAAAGAACACTTATGTCTGAATTTTGAGATGACTATGCACTGCTGCTTTTTCATCTCTCTTGTACTGTTCTTATTTTAAAGCCAAGTCTGACAGTGGGCTGTTTGCTTTGTCTCCCTTGTGTGAATGAATGAGTTACGTTTGTAGAACATACAAACTATTTTTTGCTTGAACACAGCATTTATGATTTATGGCCAACATGTAGCCCTGATTTTCTATTGAGAATGATCCTTATTGTCTTTGTATACTAACTCAGCGCAGAAGCACTTGTCTATTTTGAGCTAAACCAGACCTCTTGTAAAAAGAATCAAATTATTTCATCATGTTGAAAATGAAAAGCTATAATTACTTGTAATTAGGCTTCAGAATTTTTGAAAATTGAGGAATTCTTTTCCAGAGGTTTAAGATCACTCCAAATCAGTGCCTTTGGAAAATAGGAAATAATTTTCTGTTCAATTTGAAATTGATTTAATTTATGCCTTTGACAGCTATTTTGCTTTGATATTTTTGTGGTGGAAATCATAGAACTGTGGTGATTAGTGCTATAATGTTTTCTGCGCTATCAGACACTAGTTTGTTCAAAACTTTGTTTCCTGCTTTTAACAAGTTTCTGTAAAGTCTGGATTATTAAAAAAATGCTAAATAATTATTTTTGAGCCCTACTTCTCAATAATACATGAGCAGTTTTGTACATGTTTTCAGAGGTTTCTGTATTTTCCCAAAGTGAAAATTGAGGGCTGTTTTTTTCTAGAGTAACAGATTCTTTGCCCAAGGTATTGGGAAATCTGTATACACATTTATAATTTGTATTTTAAAAAGAACATTAAGATAAAGCATTCTTTCTCTATATATTTAATTTCTAAAGTTAAATTTCATAAGTTAAATATAACTTTTTACTACCATCTTATTGGTTAATTCTTAGAATATGTATTTCTAAAAAGAGGAATTCTTAGTATTTTATATTAAAATGCTCTGGACAAATTTTACTTATTTCGTATCTACAGTCCAGTATTCCTAAACAGTCACTTTAAATTTTTAGGTCACTTACAGCAGGGAAAGAATTTTGTTCTCTAAGGAGAGTTTTCTTGAGAATCTCCATGTTGTAAACTTGAATATTTTATTGTAAACTGAATCAGTTTTGCATAATGTTTGAAAAATAACAAATAATTTGAATGGACTAAGTTTAACCACAGTTCATGGAAACTAAGGAGTAACTAAGTTTACAAGAAGCTTCTGTAGGTGATAAAGGCTGCTTCTTTGTTTAATGAGTTATTTTAAAGCGAGTTCCAACTTTAACTGTCTAATAATTTTACCTTTTGAAACTTCCTAAAAAATCTCCCACCAACATATCAGAACTCAGCAGATGGGGTTGCTTCTTGTCATCTTAATGGGCTTTGGAGCATATATGCTTGTCTATAAATCTGTATTTCGTTGGCCAGTTCATTTAATTGGAATGTTGAAAAAGCTAATCACTTTAAACATATTCATTGTGTGTGTGTGTTTTTAATATAAATACAATCTGGCACAAACCATATACTTCTCACTGTGAAAATGACTTGAAGCTTGCCATGGCTATAGAATTTTTTGTTTGCTGTTTTTCTTTTCTTCAAATTAGGCATTTGTAGTAGAAAAAGTCACAGTTGTGGTAGTAGCAGAAAGATCATTGTTGTTACTATTGTCTCATCTTTTTTCAAAGAAAATGGAATACAATGTATTCTGATATGGCTTCAGGAGGAGGCATTCAGGATTGATGAATCTGAATATGTGGCTATTAAAAAAGCCACATGAAGAGATGTGCTCAGGTCCACCTCGCAGATAGATTCAGAATCCGCCTTCTCCTGCCCACACCCACAGTGGCTCCCTGGTTCCAGCACTGTCACTCCCGGGATTATCGCAGTCGCCTGTCACAGGTCTCTGGCTTCTGTTGCTGGCCTGCTGTGATCTGCTCTCAGCCCGGGGCCGTCTTGGTCCTTCGAGAACACACACAGGTCGTGTCCCTCCTCTCGCAGCACGTTGTGTTGATTCCTGTTTACACGCTGAGTGAAGGCTGGCGTCCTGGCCATGCTCTCCAGGGCCCTCTGTGATCTGGCTCCCACTGCCTCTCCGGCCACAGCTCCTCTTACACCCACCTGATGCTCTGCTCCAGCCACACTGGCTTCTTTGTGTCTGAACGTGCGGAGCATGCTGTTTCCTTAGGTCTTTTACTGTTGACACCACCGAACGTTGTGTGTGACTGTTGGGCTGACTCCCTCACCTCCTCTGAGACCTGCTACAAATGCCACCTCCTCAGTGACACCTACCCTGACGGCTCATTTACTCCCTCCGCTGCTCTCCTCTTAGTGCTCCTGTTCCTCTTCCCGTTCTGCTTCCCCCATCACACTGATCATGTTTAGCTTACTCTGTAATGTACCTGTTTGTGTTCTGTGTTGTTTATTTTGTTTTGCCATCTACCTGTTCTTAGGGCAGGAGTGTTTGGGTTTTGTTGTTCTCTGGTTTCCAAAAGCATCTTGAAAAGTGTGTGGTACATAATAGACACTTAATAGGTAAAAGTACGTGTACGTTTTTACTCCAGTGGGTCACCCACAAATGTGCGTGCAGAGTAAGTCACAAGCGGCCCTCTAGTCGCGTGTGACTGCTCTTGATCTTCCTTCGAACGTGGAACTTTGGCTGTTTAGAGTTCTAGCTCTGGTTCCTCTTCCACTTTAACAGCTCTGAGCTCCCCTCCAGGCAGCACAGGCACAGAACTCTCCCTTAATATTCTTTGGTCTCCCCAAAGCAATCTGCAAACCCAAACCAGCATCATAGCCTCTCAGATCTTTGTCTTCTGTGTTTCCCAGTTAATACCAATGTGTGACCTGCTCGCTCAGGGTGGAACCTTTGTGAAGCCCTGTGACTGCTGGCGCTCTGGCCACCCCCAGGGTGAGGTCTTCTCCGCCTGTGTTCTCTGTGAACTTGGCATCACACCTCACCTTCCCTTTGCCCAGGGTCAGGTCTAGGTTGTCCTTTCCTGGCCTCTTCCAGATGCTTCCTCTCTCTTCCTTCCTTCTCACCCTGATCCACTGTGTCATTGCAAGATATAAACCCATAACTGATTCTGTCTCCTTTTATTTAAAAATATGTGATGGCTCTTCCTTACTTGTAGAGTTAGAAAAATTAACGTGGAATTAAGACTGGACACCGTCTAGTACCAAGCCTTTACTGAAAAGAGTATAAACTGTTGTTTCTACAACTGGAGTCATTATGTTGTTTCAGCTGTTTAGTGAAAGAAGAGGCCTGTGGTACAGTATGTTTGGAAGATGGTGGGTTAAACAAAAGTAAACGTTTTTTATCTCAGACATTTTAATGTTCTAATTTGCAATGTCAGTTCTTAAGAAAGTAGTAATTCTTACGTATTATGTATCATATAGTATGTAACTGTGAATATTTTATTTAACAAATAATTATTAAGTACTTACATTAGGTGCTAGTACTGTTGGAGATGCTGAGGATATGATGGTGAACAAAAGAGGCAAAACATTGGATCTTATGGAATTTACAATCTGCTGGGACACACAGGCAATAAAAAGATGAAATATTAAAACACGTAGTGTGTGGAGTGCTGCTGTGTGCTAAGGGGGAAGGAAGGATGCAAGGCCGGGGCAGGGGGGATGGGAAGGGTGGGGAACGGTGGGGACGGGGCGGCTGGCTGTGGAGAGTAGGGGGTCACCTAGGAGTGGTTTTGTTGAAAGGGTAACATCTGAGTAAAGAGATGAATTGTATTATTGTTAATAGTTATAGAAATAGTAGAAAATAGTAGAAAAAGGTAGAAATAGTGCGTTATATGTGTTTTGTACCTTATGAAAAATTGTGGCATTATATAAGGCATTACACAGAAAGATAATTCAAGCCACTATTAAAGTAATATCTATATGTCTCTTTGTAAATTAGTGCTAATGGTCAGTATAACTCAGACTATTTCAGATTTGGAATTTAACTTGCACTCATTTATTACAAAGTCAATACTCAGCTAAAAATTAAAAAGATTAGTAATTATAAGGTTTTCAAAGAAAAGTACTGATGTTATGACCCACCTAACATCATATGGTTTAAAAAATGCCATGAAAATGATTTTCTTACCTTATATTTATAGTGCATAGATAGCTTATTCTTACTACTATTAATTAATACTTTTATAGTAATTATAGAATACTTTAAATATACATTATTCTTCTGAATTTAAAGGTCCGGCTTTTAAGCAAAGAGAGATAATAGAACTGACCTAATCTTTCATAAACTCTTTAATAACTTTTCCTTAAAAGATCATCAAAATAATCTTTTAAAAAACGTTTGTTTCTTTGTGGATTACAAAATTTTGCATGGCTTCTCAGTCTCTTTACCCTTCAAGTTCAGTGAGGGTTAAGCTCTTTGAGGTCATTATGTTCCATAAAGGGGTGATTACCCTTGAAAACAGGCCTATTAGAAGCTTTCTTCACAGGCATACGTCGCAGGCGGAATTTCATGCCAGCCAGTCGGAAGGACACACGATAAATCAGCGGCAGGTGAGGCACACCATCAGCTATGCCGCGCGAAGGTCACGGTGTCTCCCTGGCGCTGCTGTAGGTACAGGTGACTAACACATGTGAGTGGGAACTTTCCAGCTCTGCGGTGGATTTCCTGCAGCTTAGCAGAAACTTTGAGAAAGAAGTGGGAAGCAGATCCAAATGTGACACAGTGAAAATAAAGAAAAGCTGGGGGCGGCAGTGGTGGTGGTGATGAAGTAGGTGTTATCTTGGATAGATTTCTAGGTCATCCAGCAGGTAGAAGTGAATATTGTGTCTGCTGGGAGGGGGTACCTTTCCCACCATCCTCCAGCAGTGTGGAAATGCCTGTTACTTCTCTTACAAACTATTTGAGATTTAAGCACCACCTGCCACCAAATTCACTGGATGCCAAAGTTACCCAATATGCCTTTCTTGTCAATATAGATTAATAACAAGTATGGTATTTTTAAATAGCTTTATTGTATGTAATTTATATAAGGTGACATTAGCCTGGTTAAACTGTACAGTTTTGTGGGTTTTAGTATATGTATAGATTGTGAAGACCTCATTGTAACCTAATTTTAGAACATGTTCATCACCCCCCCCAAAAAAACTGAATGACAGATATGATTTATGTTGTCAGCATTATTAGTATATGGAAATAGGAACTTCAAAAATGTTAATTTTTCTACCAAAGTAAATGTTTATTGTATATTTATGATAACTAAAAAATTTTAGATTCAGATTCTAAGCTGAAATCATATGTAAATTCTCAATTTGAAAATACTTTTATATATAGTTTAATATTTAAGTTTTAAAAACTTAAGATACATTCTTGTCTTGTTTCTTCACATCTCTTTTGAAATGCAGAACAGTACACAGAATGTAATACAATGTAAATATAAAGAAACTACTGTTGGATCAGTTACATGATCTGTTTGTTTTGCCGTTTGTCTTACTGTTTTCCCTATGAATTTTAATTTGTTTATTCATCTTTAAGCTAAGCATTTTAATATTTACATATATATGATATTTTTCATTGACATTAATCTTCAAAGTTGACTTCAGGGTTGGTGACATTTTTCCAAATAATAAAATTCTAAGAATAATCCATACACTTTTTTCTTCATTCGAGTTAAGATTTAATTTATGTTTAGTAAACGTTTGCTGAGTTTGTGTACAGTTCTTTGAAAACTGACGGCATTATGTGGTCGTGTGCCCACCGCCACAGTCAGGATCCCGGGCGCTTCCTGGAGAAGTTCTCATGCTTCTTACAGTCTCGCCTCAGTCTCGCCTCCGAAAACCACTGATCTCTTGTTTCACCTTTTCCAGTGTCTCATGTAATGGAACATACCTTTTGAGTCTGGCTTCGTTTGCTTAGTATAATGCAGTGATATTCAGCTGGGGGTGATTTTGTTCCATAAGGGACATTTAGCAAAGTCTGGAGACATTTTTGGTTGACATAATTGGGCGGAAGTGGGGGTGTCATGGTGGAAATGCTACTGGCATCTGGTAGGTAGTGGCCAGGGATGCTGGTAAACTTTCACAGTGCATTGGATGACTCCCACGGGACAGACATACCTGGCCCCAAACGTCAGTAGTGGCGTGTACGAGGCTGAGGGGACGCTGTTGTACTGCATTTGAAATTCAGGCGTGCTGTCGTGTGTAGCAGCAGCTCGTCACTCTTCATTTCTGAGTTGTATGTCACGGTGTGGATGCACCACAGTCTGTTTATACATTCCCAAGCTGAGGCATAATTGGATCATTTCCACGTTTTGGAGATGATGAAGACAACCTCATCCCTGTAAATACCTAGGAATGGGATTGTGAAGTCCCATGGAAATTGCTTAATTTTATTGGAAATTGCTAAACTCTTCTCCAAACGGGTTTACCGTACTGCATCACCACTGGGATGTGTGAAAATTCCAGGTACTTCTGTACTTATCAGCACTTTGTGCTGCCAGACCTTTTGTTTTAGCCAGTCTACCAGGTCTGCAGTAGTATCTCACTGTGGTTTTAATTTGCATTTCCTTCATGACTGTGTTGAGCATCTTTTCATGGGCTTATTTGCTATTAGGTTTCTTTGGTGAAGTGTTGAATCTTTTGCCCACTTTTTAAATTGGGTTGTTTACTTTCTTATTATTGAATTTTGAGACTTCTTTATATATTCTGGATGTAAGTTGTTTATCAAACATGTAATTTGTAAATATTTTCTCCCAGTCTGTGGCTTGTGTCTCTTACCATTTTCATTTGAAGAGCAGAAATTCTTAATTTTGATGAAGTCCAACTTATTAACTTTTTTTTATGGTTGGCTTTTTATTTTCTATCTGAAAACTCATTGCCACACTCAGGATCACACAGAAGTTCTATATTTTTTATAGAAAAGTTTAATAGAATTTTTAGATTTTACATTAGGATCTGTGATCCATTTTGTGTTAATTTTTAAAAAATATTGTGTGAAGTATGGATTGCAGTTCTTTTTTGCATATGAATATTTGGTTATTTTTTACATTGAGCCTGTACAACAGTTCATAGAGAATTGACATCTGAACAATAATATATCTTCCAATCACAAATGCAGTATATCTTTCCATTTATTTAGGCCTTTCATTTTCTTTCATCAGTGTTTTGTAATTTTTAGCGTACAGATCTCATACATATTTCATTAAACTTACATAAAAGCATTTCATTTTCTATGGTCCTTATTGTAAATGATACTTAAATATTTTTAATTTCCTCTAGTTAATTGCTGTTGTGTAGAAATACGTGTCATGTGACCTGTGTTCTGTGCTGTAACACTTCTGGCAGTCTTCTGTAAATGGTCCTGTAGTGGCATTTGACAGCAAATTGTTACTGTTGTAAACTTGCAAAGAGTCATTGAATTGTCATCTTATCCTCTCGCGTTGTGGAGGCAGTCACTGGAAGCCAGATGCGCAGTGTAAGTGGTTGCTTGTGGTTTTGACTGGTCCGCGGCCATGTGAAGCAGCAGCCCAGGTCCCTGGACTCTGCTGCTAATGCTGTTTGAACTCAGCATTTTGAGTTTTCGCATTGGGGGTTGTAGTATGATGTTTCACACACTTCGAAGCAGTGTTGCCATTCGGTCAAATCGTATGAGTTGTCATTTATGGTGTGATCAAGAGAACTGAAATCTTCCCCTCCAGGATTTCCTTTCCACTGGCTGGCCTCAGGAGCTGAAGGTGCCCACGTCGAAAGGAAAATCTACAGAAGAAGCATAAATCATTATGTTGTTCTGACCTGAATATTCTTTGGTTTTTCAGAGCTGTGGTATTTGTAGGTTGTGATGGCAGATAACAGCTGGGGGCTTGAGAGAGAGGGCAGGACAGGTTCAGGCATAAGTGGGCCCAGGTGGGATGCTGCCATGGGGGGACCTCATCCAGATGTCATCATGAGGACACTGGGCACCAAGCTGTGAGAGCAGTAGAGTGAAAAGTAGAAACAGGCACCGGAAGGATGTTCTGCCAGAAAACCGAGCCTGGCTTCCTGATATTTTTGCCTATTTTACCTCTGAAAAACAAGCTAGTTGATTGTCAAACACTTATGATATATCTTGAATCAATATTTGTCAGTAGAAATACTGATTAATTATGCTAAAATAAAAAAAATTGTCAGTAGAAATACTGATTAATTATGCTAAAATAAAAAAAAAATTGTTCCCCTGTGTTTAATGGCATAAACAGTTTCCTGGTTAAATTATTTGCCTGCCTTCTTTAAGGAAAATTTTAGATGCCATAGACCCTTAATAAAGGACCAGTCGATGAGTAATTCTTTTTACAAAGACGTGTATCAAATGAACAAGGTTAGAAAAATGTAATTAACTTCATGATATCTTGAGATCTTAAGGAAAATAATACTAAAACAACACTATTCATTCACCTCATTAGAAGTAAAAGAGAAAACGGTTTAGGAGAATATTACTCAGCATGAGCAGTTTTATTTAGTGTTCATGATTTTTGCCAAGAAATTTTAGCAATTAGAATATTTGATTATATATTACAGTTTTGAAAATCCGAAAGAACGGTAGGGAAAGTATCTATACCTCTGAGATTTGAAGTTTTTGTAATTTTTTTTTGGCAATTGAAGAAATGGGATATAAGATAAAGTCACAGTAACATTTGAAGGACAAAATAATCTTCCTAAATTTGTACATTTTCCCATTTATGTTAGTTAGCGTTTCACTGATACTTTGCCCTACTGTCAAGTGACTGGTTTAGGGTGTATTGACAGTCGTTTATTTACTGTGATCACCCAATCATACTTTGATCTATTTTGATGTTTATTTAGGATCAAATGCTTGGTTTTCATTTAGAACTATTTTCGTTTATTATATGCTGAAGTGAAATCACATAATTAAAATTTTTATTTATACTTGTCCAACTTTTAGTTGCTTCCCAAAACAATTTTCAAAACAATATTTTTAAAACCAATATTAACACCTCTTTTCACACTTGCTATTTCAGGATGAGAAGCTGAACTTTTAACTAAAATTTAAAAAAAATCTTTTTTAGTGGAGAGGGTATAGTTCAGTCATAGAGCATATACTTAGCATGCCTGTGGTCCTGGGTTCAATCCCCAGTACCTCCATTTAAAAAATAAATAAATAAATAAATAAATAAATAAAGTTACCTCTCCTCAAAATAAAGAAATATATATATATATTTATGTATGTATTTGAAACTTTATTTTAATTTTACTATTGATGTATTTAACATGTAGTCTTTTTATAAGTAATATTCTTTATCCTATTATATGTATTTGTATAGGTAATTATTATAATGCTATCTCTTATTTTCATAGCACCTCATAGCTTTAGCCAAAAAAGTTTGTCAATTTTATTGGTCTTTTCAAATAACCAGTTTTTGATTTCATTGATTTTTCTCTCTTTGTTCATTTTAAATTTCATTGATTTCTACTCTTTGTATTTTTTCCTTCCACTTATTTTAGGTTTAATTTGCTTTTCTTTTTCTGGTTTCTTAGGATGAAAGTCTGGATTGATTTTAGACCCCCCCCCCCTTAATTATAAGCATTTAAAGCTATAAAATTCCTTATAAACCTTGCTTTGGCAACATCCCAGAATGTTTTTCTTGCTGTTTCATGTGTTGTAATTTTTGATTGTTTGACATCGCCTGGAGGCCAGTGGAGGCTGAAGCAGGTACTACTGATACCTGGAGGAGGGCACACCTCTCCGTCAGTCAGCCTGTCGGTCGGGGGCTCCGTTCAGCCGAGCCAGGAGCTGGCCTGTGCTGGGTGTTACTGTCTGTGCTGTTACCTTTGTGCAGTGAAGTCTTCATGTTCCTCTTGGTGGGGGCTGCTGTTGCCTTTTGCTCAGCGTGGAAACTGGTGTTACAGAGTTCTCCCCTGAGTGTTCCTGGTCTGCCCTCAGCTTTCTGCAGGGTCTAGGTGTCTGTGTCTCACAGGGTCTCCCTCCAAGCTCCTGCCCTTCCCCCAGGGCCAGATGGCTGTTGGCGTTGCTGTGCTAGACTCAAAGTTGCAGCTGGGCAGTTCTCTGTTGCATGGGCCCTCCTGTGATCCCAGGAAGGCCTTGAGTGCCTGATCCTCACGGCGGGGCTCTCTCCTGGTTCCTGCCCCTCCTCCCCTTGGCAGGTAAACTTGCTGTCTCTGTTGCTCTTGAGCGGGACTGTCTGCTCCCCTGTAGCTACACCTTCTTTGAGTTCCTCAGTACAAGGCCGTTCTTGTCCTTCATCCCAGGCGGCGGTTGCTTTCTGGCGCCCTACCCTGGTAGCAGTGGGTCTTTCCCGGCGTCCTGGGGGTGCGGGGTTTTCTGTCTACCCCAGAGCTGGCGGCTGTGCCCCTTACTCCCTGGCAGAAGCAGTGTGTCTTTTCTTTGGCTCTGGTCCTGCGTGTTAACTGTCCTTGTCTCACTGCTTGGAGGCCTTTGCTCCACGGGAGACACGTGTGTAGGGGCGCAGTTGGGGTTTTGGCCTGTTCCCTGGCAGCTGCTGGTTACCCCCTGCACGCCTGTACCACCAGGTGGATCCCCTTCCGTCTCCTGACTTGCGCCTAGCCTTTCTCAGGAGCACCAGTGGAGCTCGAGAAAAGGGCTTGTGCTTTATTGCCGTGCACTCTTGTGTCTGGGCCTGCAGCTGTGCCAGAGTGACATGCTGGCTCACTCTTGGCCTTTAGCAGTTTGTTACAATTTGGGCTGATTCCCTCCTCTCCACTTGTACAGTGGCTGCCCCTTCCTGTGTCCAGGGTGGGGCGTGCACGCATTCCTACTTCACTTAGAGGGCTGTGTCCCTGCGTGGACTTCAGATCACTCAGTTGCCTTCCAATCTCATCTCTCTGATGGACTCTCATGATGGTGGTGTGGTTTTCTGCATCTGAACGTGCGTATGTAATACTGTGTTTCATATTCATTTTTATTTAGTTTAAAATATTTTCCAATTTTCTTTGCAATTTCTTCTTTTTCTCTTAGATTATTTGAAAGCACATTTAATTCCCAAATATTTGTGGAATGTTAGTGAGAACATTCTTTTTATGACTTAATCCTTTTAAATATGTGGAGATTTGTTTTATGGCCCATGGTATGACCTATTTTGGTAAATGATCAGTATATGCTTGAAGAGAGTGTGGCTTTTGCTGTTGCTAGGTGGAGGGTTCTTTAGGAAAAAACTGGGTCAGGTTGGTTGATAGTGCCTTCTCTATCCTTGCCTGTTCTCTCACTGAGAGAAAAGTGTTAAAGTCTCCAGCTGTCATTGTAGATTTAGATCCACATTTCCAACATCTATAATTTCTTTCCTGCCAGGAGAACTTCCTTTAACTTTTTTTATAGTGTATGTCTGCTGGCGATTAATTTTCACAGCTTTTGTTCGTCTGAAAATCATTATTTTGTCTTCAGTTTTGAAGGGAAATTTTGTTAGATATAGAACTCTAGGTTGGGAGTTTAAGTTTTCTTTAAATGTGTCCTATCATTGTCTTCTGTTCTCTATTATTTCTGTTGAGAAATCTTTTTGTTCCTCTAGATAGATCATTAGTTTTTCACTTTTAAGATTTTCCCTTTTTAAATGCTTTTTAGTAACTATATTTTGATGTAGCTTGGTGTGCTTTCTTTTGTGTTTATCTGGCTTGAAGTTTGTTAAATTTCTTTGATCTGTAGATGGATTCCCCACCTCCCCAAATTTGGACAATTTCAGATAATTATTTTTTCAAATTTAAAAAATTTTTCTCCTTTACTCACCCTACCTACCTCCAACCCTTTTCTCCTGGAATTTCAGTTATATGTATGTTAGCCTGTTTGATATTGTGTCACAGAGTACTGAGTCTCTGGCTCATTTCTTCCTTTTTTTTTTTTTTTAAATCTTCCAGTATTTTCATTTAAAAAATGTTTTCCTTTATGTTCACTTGCATATTTATAGCAGCTGTTTTAAAGGATGTACTTGGTAATTTTATCATTGTGTAATCTTTAGGTTTGTCTCTATTGACTTTGTTTATGGGTTACGTTTTGTTACTTCTTTGCATGTCTAGTAATTTTTGACTGGATGTTGGCTATTTTAAATTTTGGGTTGTTTTGTGATTCATTTTGTAATATTCCTTTAAAGAATGTTGGATTTATTTCTGGCAGTCATCTCAGTCACATGAGAATCATCTTGATCCTTCAGAAGTTTGTTTTTCAGTCTTTCAAGGTGAGTCTGGAGTAGACTTCCCTCTAGGGCAAGTTTAACCCGATGTTAAGGTATGTCCTTTTGTGTCTCCCCCAAATGCTTCAGTTGTTTGAAGAAGACACTTTACTCTGGCTAGCCAAAATGTGAACATTTTCATACATAATGCGATTGCTGGGGATTGTTTAGTGTGTAGTTCCCTTTCTTGTGTATTTTTTTCCTGGTCTCAAAGAACTTCATCTTACCTATGCTTGGCTTAGCGTTCAGTTGAAGATTCATCGGAACTTCTATTAAGAGTTTTAGAGTTGTTTCTTTGGGCAATGCCCTTTCCTGTGCTTCCCTGTGCATAAAATTCCAGTTGATCCCCCTCTGTCTCCTGTAATAAGTGACACCCTGTGTTTTGTTTGGGTCCTTACACTGTGTTCTTAAAGTTGTTTCTTAGCATAAATCCAAGGATGTCATAGGTTTCACTTCCTTTGTTTCTCTTCTTTGGTCTCATAATTCTCTTCTGCCTATTGTCCAGTTTCTGAAAAGAGTTGTTTGCTATATTTTGTCCAGTTTTTTTAGTTGTTTACAGTGGACCCTGGTTGTTCCACTGTTCCTGGAAGCTTAACTGTTTACTTTGTAATTCTTGAACCTATTTCAGTCCAAATTTTTATTTGATAATCAAAAGCAAGTATTTTAAGATAGAGTTATACAGTACTTCTGTGTAATACTATTTCTTATGTTCTTCTAAATAACTCATGACATTGGTGGACTCATCATTGTTATTTTAATTTTACATAAGATGAAACAGATAGTTAAGGAAACCATAGGAGTTTAGGTTCTGCTCTACAGTGCATATAAGCAAATCTGATTTTCTTTTGAGATTCTTTTTTACTCTTTAAAAAAATTTTTTTGTGGGGTGGGGAGGGAGGTAATTAGGTTTTTTAATTTTAGTTTATTTATTTTTAATTTTTAATTTTAATGGAGGTACTGGGGATTGAACCCAGGACCTTGTGCATGCTGAACATGCTCTCTGCTACACTGAGCTACAAGAGCCTTTTTCACTCTTTTTCAGTGGAGTTGTAGAAATCTGGGTCAGAGTTCCTTGCCATCATGAGCTATTGCTGATTCTCTTTGCCTTATTTGTCAGATTGCCTGTATGCGTATGGATTGCTCTGGGACAGACGCTGCCTAAGACTTAGAAAGAAGTGGGGCATGTAGCTTGTAATTACTCCTCGCCATTAAAAAACTATTATCAAAAATCATTTTTTCCTATTCCTCTTTAGAGGAACATGGTCATATAAATTCAAGCAATGAACAGACATGTAACGTAGAACATGGAAGAGCCTGTCCTCCAGAGGACACCACTTTAACGTGGCAGTTTTCCTTCTCGACAGTGGTGTCGTGCACGTTACAGCTGATGTGGAAAATGTTCCTTAGGAAAAGGGTGGATACAAATCTCTTTTATTTTGAGCAGTTACTGTATTACAGCTCTGCTTGTAGCTATGAAACCACTGATCTTAAAAGGCCTCCTTTCTTGGCAATTTTGTTTGCAGAGGGAAAACAGGCAGATAGTAGGGGAGTAGCAGGGACAGTGTGTCTGTGTGCACGCAAACGTACACCTTTCTTTTATCAAAACAGGAGGGTGGGGGGAGGTCTTGTGAAGCAGGAGTCGTGTGGAACAGGTGTATCCTGAGCGTTCTTGGTCCTGGTGAGGGCTGCAGCCCAGCTTCTCCAGGGTCTCAAGGCAACTTGGAGGAGGGACATTATAAGTGTTCTTCATAGACTCTTTTTGTTAAGTTTTCCTTTCTCGACATTTTTTTTCTAATTTCATCATATTGAGGCTAAATAACACTTAAAAAACAAATAAAGGCACAGTTTAAAAATTAAATTGGATTAGATAACCTACAAAAGTTTGTTAAAATACGCTTTAAAATGTTTTTCAACGGTCCAATGCTGAGACGTCGTGCTCTGTTCATGGCTGCCGCTGTGGAGAGGCTCGTCTTCAGAGGAAGCTAAAGAGGAGCGCTGGCCACAGGGCAGTTGCTCTACAGGTAACTCCAGGAATTGGACTGGACCTCAGTTGACACAGAAGTTAGCATTTCCCTCATCCGCTCCTCGGGCCCTTCTCCATTCTCACTGGCTTCTAGTTTGTCTTAGGTGGGCCATGCGGTATGTCCGCCCCTCTGCCTGGGAGGACGCCATGTGTCCCTTCCTCATACTCCAGTGTGGGTCTCCCTAGTTTTCATAGGAAAGCAAAGGACAAATTAGCTTTTAATATGGGGTATGATATCCAAAACCACTTCATTATTTTTAACTAAAACCTGAAAGAATTCTTTGTAGAGGGAGTGATTTGCTTGTACTTTTGCATTCAGGTCTTCAACCTTTTGAGCATTGTCTCTGAGCTTAAATTATTTAAGTATTGATGCTAAATTAAGGTGGCTGTTTGTTGTTTAGAATATAAACTTCTATGATCGTTTTCGTATTTGAGATCACAGAAGAGTCATACAATACACGGCACTGCCATGTATTCATGCCGTAGAATTGCTTTATATATACCATGGTCCATGGCTAACATTTCCGCAGAAGGATATCTTGAGGAAAAAAATACTTAATTAAAAATTAAACAATGAATTAAAACTTAAATTATGCAAAACTAATAAGCTGCATTACCAAGACCAACAATTAATACACTACAATATCTTCAGGAAAGATGCTAACATTTTAACATTTGTTTTATGTCATAATTGCATTTTGCAGTGTGTGCTATTTTAGAACATTTATTTTGAAGAGCTCAGCATGTCTGAATTAAGGCATAAATCAATGGTTTTAGATTTTTTTAATGGTTACAGTATTTATCATAGATTAAAACCCTTGTTTGTACAAACAACTATAGAGGAAAAAAAATCCAATTGTTTTTTAGTGCCAACATCATATCAGCATATTTGATTACATTTATTCATTCCAGTGTTCAGGTCAAGAGTGCAGAAAGGCATTCAACTGAGAGAATCCTAAAGCAGTCTGTTACTTCGTTTGATAAGATTTTTTTCCATTTTGTTCATGTGTAATGGCTGTAGGACCATAATAGTGACAATTACTGTTTGATAATTTTGAACTTCCAGAACTTTCTACGAATGGTCATTAAATAAAACTAAGGAATTTTTAACTTAAAATATGAGCCATTTAAAAAATTTCATGATGTGATTCAGCAAAAGCAGACCTCTGAGTGTATATTCCATTTTAAATGAGCTAAACGTATTAACATGTGGATTTATAAACAGCACAGCTGAAGTAGTCATTTGTCTTGCACCTTGTTGTTCGTGATACTCACACTTGCATGTGTGATGTTTGCGTGTTTTGGACCGAGCGGCCCCACGGTCGGACGGGAGATCTCCGCGTGGGGAGGTAAGTATGCAGAGCCTCCGCGGGTCCAACCTTCCGTCTGGTCACCATGCCGGAGCCTCTGTGTCTCAGATGTCTCGGCACACGAAGAGCAATCAGGCTGTTTGAACTTTTAGCTCAAGAACATACAGTTTTGGCACAGAAAGGAAGACATAAATTGATGATTATAAACTTGCATGGCAAGATCTTTCCTGAAACATGCCCCAGGTCTCACAAGGCCCCCGAGGGTGGGACCTGATGGGTGGTGGGCTGAAGCTGGGGAGGAGGGTGCCCACTGGTCTTTACTGCTCTCAGTTTGTCCTACCTCACCCACTTCCCCAGACAAACATGCGAACAGATAATGAACCCAAGCATTTGCAGACGTTTGCCACAACCATTGCGTGAAGGTTTGGGGTGAAGTGTGGATCGTTGTGGTTGGCAGTGCACCTTTTCTCCAGAAATGCTTTCTACTTTAATGAGCACTCCTGTGTCCTTTCACTCCTCCCTTCATTTCTTCCCTGTCGCTCTCCTCACTCAGGGTTTTTCTGAATCATTTATCAGTCAGTTTTTACTGTTCTGGCACAGGCCATGTTTAAAATACATTTGGGCCCAGTTTCACATGGGACTGAACAGATGTTTGCGTCTGTATTGCGTCACAAGGTTAAGTGTGACATTTGGACCCACACTTCAGTGAGATAAATAAGCAGAGAAGCCTTTACGAGATGTTGCTGGTCACGTGTGCCTTGTCTGGTACAGGTTTTGTTTCTATTCTCACTATTATGAAAACGTTCATCCAAGATAAAAGTTAGGTGTGTTATTTAAAAAATAAATTAGGAGGGATACATAGATCCATTGCCCAAAGCATGGCTGTGCCTGAGAGCTCAGAGTAGTCTGCGTGGAGGAGAGAGATGACACCTGAACTGTGTCTAAGGGTTGTGCACAGTTTGGGGATTTTTAAAATGTCTCCTGGTACCCAAACGAAGGTGAGCAGTTCCGCTCTTTGGTGAAGGAGTGGAGGAAAAAATACGTTCTGTGTTATTTTAAGAGGCTCATAAGAATGAGTTAAGGTGCTGTAGTAAATGCTTTATGAGGGAATAGCTGCTGCCCAGCACACTGGTTTTGGTCCTCAATTTGCAAAATTTGGACAAATCCAAGCAGGCATTCTTTCATTGTTAGGTATGTTTACGTGGAATAGTTTTCCTGTTTTCTGTGGGATTTTGTGCAGTTAAAATGTTAAAAGGTGTATCACATTTAAATAACAGATCCTGTAGTACAGCACGGGTTTCTCACATCTCGGTGCTTATTTAATGGAAAGGCCAGAGGTAATTGGTAAGAGTTGGTTCTCTTGAGAGAAAAATTATATGCATATGCTCCTCTTAGTAAATTAAAGTTGCCCCAAAACGTGTTTGTGTTATTTAAATTGTCGTTGCCACCGACATTTACAATAGTATTAGTGTTGTGTTCCCACAGCGTAACTATTGTTATCCTGCTTGAATTAAAAATACGCCGAATATATCAAAGTTTTAAATTCACGTATACTTTACAATGCATTTTCTAAGGGCATCTGGATGGTAAAGTATGGTTTGTTGAATGGGAAACCTTCTGTTCTACTTTGTGACGTTTGCTCACTTAATATGCCACTGTCTTCTAAATCCTCAAATCATCTGTGCCAAGTAAATTTTTGAATAGATTATATAGCACACCTAAGTTTACAGTCTTCCCCTTTGCTTTCTTGGGAGAAATGTTCTAGATAAAAACCATCTAATTAGTTTACCAGGAGCAGTTTCTATGCAGCCACAGACTTGGCATTTTCTTTAGGTCAGGGTTGTCTGCATCACTGTCTGAGATGGTGGGAAACTGCTGAAGCCACGCTTTTGGTCAGGGGTATCCCTGCACAGTGCTGTCAGCACCTTTCCTTCCCTCCAGCAAGGGCGGGTCGAGATAATTTCATTATTTGGTTTTCTCTAGTCCTCTCCCCAATTCTCTCTCCCCTAAGCTTTGTGTAACCCCCTCCCCCTAGATCTGAGCTGTATTCCCTTCTCTTCAAGGTCATTCTTTTCAGCTTTGCCTTCAGTCTTCAAAGTGGTGAGCTCTTTCTGTGATGACAGAGGACGCGTAGTCTCTAAACCATGTTAGCTTACAGTGGTGAGAGAGTCCTTTTAAGCAGGAGAGAAATACAACTGAGACCACACGTAATTATCCTTTGCCTCAGGTTTTAGCCTTTGTTATCTTAAAAGTAAAATTAGTTTTGCTTCTTGAACCGATTCTTATTTTTTCCATTAAGTTCATCCGTCAAAGATTAAAACATATTTATTGACATCCTAATGGTGCCAGGCAGTTAGTAGATGCTATGGATTGAACTGTGCCCTCCAAATTCGTATGATCAACCCCAAACCCCCATGTGGTTGTATTTGGATACAGGGCCTATAAGGAGTTAATTAAGATGAAATTTAGTCACAAGGGTGGGGCTCTGATGTGACAGGATTTGTGTCCTTTTAAGAAGAGGCACTAGAGCATTCTTCCACCCCACCCTGCTCCCGCCTGCCTCCGTCTCTGTCTCTGTCTCTGTCTTATCCCCACGTGAGGACACAATGAGAAGGTGGCCATCGACAAGCCAGTAAGAAAGTTCTCAATAGAGCCCTACTGTGCTTGCACCCTGATCTTGGACTTGCTTCCAGACACGAGAAAATGAGTGTCTGTTGTTTAAGCCCCCCACCACCACTGCCCCACCCCCAGTCTGTGGTATTTTGTTACCACAGCCAGAGCTGACTGAAGCAACAGACAGTTATCACAAGTGCTATTGACAGTAAAACTAGCAGGAATCAGTGAACCCTCCTTGAGTCAGTTTGTCGATCAGCTCATCCAAAGGAGACAACTGTTAGTGCAGACAGTGAGAGAACTTACTGCAGGGACCAGCCGGCTTGTGATGCATTCATGTTCCTGCTGCCTGTGAGTGTAGGCAGCAGGACTGAATTTCCCTGTGATTCATGGTGTGTGTGGATACCATGTACAGACAAGCACACTCGTCCCAAGTGTACAGATGGAGGGATCTCATAAAATGAATATCCCCGCATGACTGGCACCTGGATCAAGAACAGAACGGTACCAGAAACCTCCTCCTGCTCCTTGCAGCCGTCACTGGGCCCCTCCTCAGCCCCCGTGGAAGGGAACCATGCGCCCAGCTCTTCACTCACTGTTGTGATGTAGCCTGTCCCTCTTCTACAAGGCTTCTAATTTTAATCTAATCTTTAACCTGACTCTGATTTCTGCCTCTGTTCTTCTTGCTTAAAAATTTTTTTTTGTTCTAGTTTTTTATTTGTTGGCCTTTGACTTGTTAATAATTTAGTCCCGTTCCTTCCCACCCCCCACCATTTGTTCGTGGCACTGTGGAGGCAGAAGACTATTTTACATATTTAGGATATAGATTTCATAAGCCCCTAGAAGTAAATAAAATGCGTGTCTCAGCTTTATTTTGTAAATCTTGAAATTCAAACTTGAAAGCAGAGTTTGTGGTTAAACTTGCTTCTCTTTTAGCTTGGCATGCACACAGTCCTCTGTGGGTGCCTCTTTAGCCACCATTATCATGGCAAAGATACCTGTTAAGAAAGAAATGCCTGTGAATGTTCCATTTTTGAATGCTCTTCTAGTGAGGTATTAGATCAGAGGTGGCACTACATTTTGGAGGGGCTGCTGATTAAATGCAGTTTGCATGTTGTTACACTGCTTTTTCAGTTGACATCGACTTTCTGGTGTGATGGTAGCTCAGGGTCAAGAAAGAGTCTCAGCTCTGAGTTTGAAATGAGGGTGGTGCTGGGTCAGTTTTCCTCTCGATACTTCCAGTGGACGTTACCCAAAATATTTAATTTAATAAGCAAGTAGTTCATCTTTTATACAACAGTTCAAGAATATTCAGATTATAAAGCAAAATAAACATGTATTATTATCAGTGTTTTAAGACGGTAAGTATACATTAGAGTATTATCAATATTTTTCTTATTAGAGGCATTTAATTGATTCCTTTACGAAGTAGTAAATATTCTGCTTGAATTGGAAAATGACTAAAGAAACGTTGATTTTTTTTGAAAATCCAAAGTGAGACAAACTTACTTTTGATTTACATTGTTTGTAATGCATGTAAATGAGTTTTACATGTTGGGTGAAAGGTTTATCAATCATAAGCAGAATAACACATATACATATTTATTTATATATAGATGTATACTGTATTTACATATAAATGTCCATATACAAACATGTACAGATAGACATGCGGTGCGGATATACATGTAGATACATACCATGGGTATGCTATAGGGGTTGGCCTTACCTGACTGCCACAGGCATTGATTTTTATGGAATATGATTGTGTTTTTAGTAATAAAATCATCAGTGAGTTGTGCTGCCATGACCTGCCTACTTGTAAATGCTGTGCTAAGAAATATCCCCAAGCTGCCTCCAAAGATGCGTTGATGTTGATGGATTAATCAGTTACTGTCTTAGGTGTGGTGAGAGGCAAGGTAGATGCAGGCCCAGGGTGTCAGTTTGCCTGGTTACTTTAGGTCTTTGAAATGATTTTGTTTTTATTGGACCTGTGTAGGGAGCGCTTTTATTATATAGCATGTTATACATGCACTGTTAAACAGGATATAATTCAGTAGAATTGTAATTGTGAAAATGAAATGAAGAAGTTCTCTTTTGTAATCTCTGAGTATGGCTGTGACTTTAAGGGGTGCTAAGCACCTGGGCTCACAACCAGAGGGACCCAAAGAGAGTTGTTTACAATAATCTTTTTTTTTTTTTTTAATTGACCACCTCTATAAAGTTTACAGATCCATGAAATCAAATTTTATTGTGCTTAAAAATATATTATCTCGGGTTCTTTAATACTAAAACAGCATCAGCATCACCATCATTTTATATAAATGATGATTTTTGTGAACTATAAGTTTGCATTTTCTTGCTTGAATTCAGCGGCTGTGCTCTTTGCATTAACAGCTGTAGTGTAATGTTCTGACGCATTAGGCCCGGCGTGAGGACTCTTTGTTTTCTGGCCGTGGAGGAAGGGGGTGGTCATTGGCAAGGCGCTGCGGTGTCGCACGGATACTCATCCGTAACTTACTGTGCCTTTGATCTTAATAGCAAACGTGGTGGAAATGTGTCTTTTTGATAGCAGGACTTCTTTTCAGAAAGCTTCTGTTTCTCCTTATCTCACAGAGACTACCGTGCTGTGATTAGGAGATTGACCCTGCCCTAGCTGCACATCAGTATCACCGCATTTAATGTCAGAAGTCCATTTGGACCGAGTTATGCCATGTTGATTTCGTTTCTCAGTCAGTTTATAGAGGACTGATAAATAATGATATGTTTATGGTGTTTTGACTTGAGAAAGATATTTCTTTGTTTTTTTGTAAACCCGGAGTCTAACTTGTCGATAAGGTCCCCTGAGTTGGCTCAGGGAAGATGGGTAGGTGCCTGCTCTCGTCTGTGGACCTGGGTGCGTGGACACTGTGTTGGGAGAGGTCCTGAGGCTGCTTGTGACGTTGTGGGGGTGGAGACCAGGAGGAATCAGTCAGGGCACAGGAGCCACTTACTTGCCAGCTCCGATTTAGTTGAGTAGGATGCCCTTTGGAAATACAACGGACCCTGCTCCACTGCCCAGATAACACTGCCTTAACTTTGTTATATGCCTTAAAACAACTTCGTCAGACGGGATATATAATTATCCTGTTAAAGTGTCCTTTATACATGTCTTACATCTGTAGCCCTATGAATACATATTGGTAGATTAAAGACCCTATTTTTGATTATAGGTTTAAAAATTTTTTAGTAGAGTTTGTCCTATTTTTTATATAGTCTGTTTTATGAAAAAAAAAACTATCTTTTTGTGTAGAAAAACTCAAAATTCATTTATGTTAGTGAAATTGTAATTTTTTGTTCTTTATTAGTGATAAATAAGGTAGGAATATATTTAAAAATTAATAGTTTATGTCGTGTAAATAGAAAGAAAACAAATACTGGACGTTTTTGACAATATGAAAATTAAAAGAAATAGGTTAAATAAGGTCTTGATGTGAGATGTGAACCTTCTTTCGCAGGTGAGAACAAACTCTATGCATATAAAACACAAAACCATAGTTACTATGTATAGATCAAAGAGTAGTTTATATTGTGTCCCTGGGACTCTATTTGCACTGACTCATCTGTGAGCCAGTGTCCTTGTCAGCTGCTAAAGATGATTTTCTTCTTTCCTTTTCAGCCAGCGATTAGGGCTGATACAGAACTGAGTGTCTGATCCCCCCCCCTCCCCACTTCTCAGGGTCCACAAGGACATGTTGCTCCATGCAACCTGGCTGGTCCTCATTATGGCGGTCTGGATTATGGTGTTAGGTGGTAATTTCTTTTACGGTGAATTATGTAAGAACAAAAATTCTACCACAAAAATTCCTTAATACCAGATTGTTACAGAATTAATATTTCTGCAGGAATTGTTTGTTGACTTTTAAAGATTTCATCATGTCTTCATCTCTTGCCTCCTAATTCAGTGTCTCCTCTACTGTTCTGTACTCGGTTGTCTTCCTCAAAGCTCTTGGCTTTGTTTTGGAAGTATCATAGGAATTACCTTGGTTGTTTTCTTCAAGAAGATGGTGTGTTCCTCGTTGTGTTAGTACCTGTCATATACTCTTAGAATTGCTGGTCATTGACCACCATTGCCTCCAGACCTGGTAGGCGAGATGATCTGTGTTCCCTGGATCTGGTCATGCCAAACTTATGTATGTGTGACCCTTTATTATGCTTAGAATCTTCCTCTCCAACTGTATTGTGGATTCCATGAAGGCAGAGACAATGGTTGTCTGTTTACCTAACAAACTTCAGAGTGAGTTGTTGTAAATGATTGTCTAATAAGTGGTTTAAATTTTTAGTTATTGTAAAATATCTAAGTATTTTAAGAAACCAGATGGCTGCCACTTTCTTGCAGAAGATGTCTCGTCCCGACAGAACCGTTCGGTGCCCGTGTTTGTACTGGTCTGATGTCTTCATGCGCGTGTCGGCCTCAGTGACTTGTCTGTGGATCTGGCGTTTTCCTTCTGAGTAGCTGCTTTCTAGGGGTGGATGGGGTCATCTTCCCCCGTTTGCACCTCCCGCACCTAGTGCAGTGCCGCTGTGTGCGAGGCGCCCGTCAGTACTTGCTGAGTCATTCCTCGTTGCTTTGATGATGTAAATGTAATAGCAAGTTAAATGAATGTTCCAGAACAGCATAAGTTGCTACTTACTGGGAAAACCTTTTTGGTAAAATACATCTAAGTGTAGCCATTACATTCATTTTCACTAGTATAGTCTCTGTCCTAACTTCGAACAATTTGGTAAATTGCTGTTGTGCGTGATGCTCTGTGAAATGGCACGAGGGTTTCATCTTGGTAAAAGAAAGAAACAAGTAAAGAAGTCCCAGACTAAGTGCTCTCTATCTATCTATCTCTCTATCTTTTTTTGATAAAGTTTTTATAAGTATGTTCAAAGATTGGGTTACTGTTTTTGGTAGTTTGTCATGAAAAATTAATTTAAGCTTATATGTTAACAAACGACTAATAAAAGGAAACCTAATGACTCACACAGGCTGATAACATATAGTTTCTGTGCTGACTGCAGGCCTGTGCAGATGTCACGTCACATCACACACAGACGTCTGGGGGTTTATTTCATGTTATTTTCCTGTAATCCCACCTGTTATTGTCTAGTATGATTGACAGTCTTTCTTCAGAGTCTCCTTGAATTCTCTGTTAAGAAGCCTCCTTAGAACTGACTCCTGACTTCTGCTGGTGGTAGCTGTGTTTTTAAGTGAGCCAGAAGCGTGTTGCTTCAGGTGGGTTCCTGGGACTAGTGAAGAGTTGTAGCCAATCAGCTTTCTGCCTGTTGACCTTTTTCTTGTGGGGCCCCCTGATCAGTTTTGAAAGGGAGAGCTGGTTCCAGCCCGTTCTAGGGGAGCCTGCCTGGTGTCATGGCAGGTTCAGACCGAGCCCAGAAGTGTCTTCTCACGCTCGGTTCGTGTGTCCTGCCAGCCTGCTGTATGGCTGCCACAACAGCGGCCCCGAGTGCGGCTTGATCGGTGAGGATTTACATGTGTGCTAATTAGAGTGGAATAAATGATTGGCTGTTTGCTGCATTGCCATAAAGGGTGCCCAGATGTACACCCTACGTGAACATAATGTGCCCAGGCATGGCACATCAAGGTTTGTCAGCTGCATTACCTCCGCAGGCTTAGGGCCTGTCGCAGAGCATTTGCTGGTAATCGTCCCCTGTGATTTAGTGTCTTACTTGGTGAAAGTGAAAGACCTCAAAATAACGTCTCGGCAACAGAACTTGTGATCCTTTAGGAAAATAACAAAACGTGCTTAACTCAACTGGGGGTGATGAACAGATGACTTTCAGCGATGTGTGTTCAAAAAAGGCTTTCCAGTAAAACAAATAAAATATAAAAAAATTGGCATAATTGACTACATTGAGCTTTTAAAATTGTATAAGCACCTGTCTTTTAGGTTGAATTAAGCCACATTAAAACCACTCATACGAATATCTGATGAAGTTACAGCATGGAACGATTTCATTTAAATTCCAAAAATACATTTTCGTAGAACTTAAACTATACTGCATATAAAATGTCTATATTATGGATAAAAATCCGTAATGCATCTCCTTTGTAAATGTATGGTTAATGCTAAGAAATTCCCTTGTGTTGCATTTATGCACAAAATCTGTAATATCTGATTACTTTGACAAGTAATTTTGTCGTTACATGTTCATAATATTGATAATGTATTAATGTACAATGATTAAATGGTTAAGCTGCCACATTAGAGTTATGAGCAGGAACGTTTATCCAGCACAGCTAGGCAGGAACACAGCCGGTCTGTTTCCAGACGGCGTTACTCAGTCTCCGCGTTACTCTGAGGTGTTAGCCTGGTGGTATTGATTCGCAGCTTTGATACTGGGTTGCACTTGAATGACCCAATACAGTTCGGTGATAAGGTTAAGTTAATTACTGTATCTGTGCTAGCCAGCTTCCGCATGATTACTGCTGAGAAAGATTTTGATGCCTTTTGCTTTAATTAAGCAAAAGGGAATGAACAGATATAATTGGGTTTTGAAATAATGCCGTTGTTATCAACAAGCATGATGTGTTTCCTCCAACTTTGGCAGATGTACTTACAGAGGCAAAATTTTGTGGAGGGAACGAAGTTTTTCCTTTATTGTCTCCACTGAAATGCTACCATATAAACGTGAATGCTGATTTATGGACAGTTCAAATAGTATGTTTTGAAAGAATTTGACCTGAAAGAGTCTGCTTGTGACTTTTGTTCAAAAAGATAATTTTTTTTTGTTCATATAAATATACTAAAGGTATAACTTGAAATGCACTTTTATGCATTTACATTTGTGTTATATTTTCAACCCAGTTTTCAGTAAGCACAGGTACATTTTAACTTTTAAAAGTTTACCATAATATTTAAGCTTTCATGGTTTTTGTACATTGTCTACATCTTATTTAATTGAGATGACTCATCCTTATGAGTTTACACAAATTAATAGGAAAGTGGAAATGAAGGAATGCTCTAAACTTTTCTGGTGGTGGTATGAAGCTTCTAATTTTCATTTTTTTCTCATGTGGGAGTATTGATTTTTGTTGTAATATTTTCAACTTAAAATTTTCACTAATTCAGATTTCCCTTACTGTGTGTAGATACGCTAATGAGCATATCTAAAATGTGTGAATAGTGTGGTCTGGGACAGTGTGACGGTGTTTTTACTGAATTCAGGTTTCCCATCCATCCTTAGTGGGTACTGCTGGGTACCGTTCCTTCCCCCACAGCCGGTCAGACGCCGTGAGTTCTGTCCTCACTGGCTGATGCAGCTGCCACACTTAATGCCCGTGGGAGTGTCAGCAACACCTCTCTTTACTGAGTGTGATTGAAAAACTTGCATGATATTTCTGTAAATACGTCTCACAGTGATGCTACAGTCAAATGAGATAAGAATGCTTTTTAAGCATAGAGGGCCCTAAGTTTTAGTAGTTGATGCTTATTACCTGATACTGTCTGTCGATGTTAGCGAGCTTCCACTTTGTCAATCAAAATGAGTTAATCGTTGTCTTTGACTTTTGCTCTCTCCATTTTAAGTAAATAAGTGAACCTGAGGGGAGAATGGAAAAACAGTCTCTGTGAATAAAGGTTAGAGTAGTCAAACCGAGTCTGGACAAGAAGGAAAATGTAAAATGACTATGATAAAGCCTTCCTTTTACTGGATGATTGAGGAGCCTTTTAAAGTAACACTTGTCATTTTTTTTAATGTCCTGTCAGAATGAGACAACAGTTTAAAATGAATGATGAATTATCTCTGTCTGCATGCACTTGATTTCTTGGGGAAGGGGTACAAAACATGAAAATTAAATTTGGATTTTAATTAATATCCAGTTTTTAAACTTGATTATTTAGGTTGGCAGAATGATGCAACCTCTCCTCACCTTCTCCCCCTCAAAACTAAAGACGTCCACTTCCTAATCCATGGGGCCCATGGCTGTTGTATTAGGTGGCAGTGGGGAATTAGGGTTCCAGTGGGATTTATGGTTGTCAGTCAGTTACCTTAAGATAGGGAGATTATCCTGGGTTATCTGGGTGGGCCCGGTGTGATCACAAGGGTCCTCAAATGTGGGAGGGGTGCACGGAAGAGGAGGTCATTGTGACATGATGGGAAAAGACTCAGCCCACCGTTGCTGGCTTTGAAGATGGGGGGTAAGGTCGATGAGCCAGCGAAGGTGGGTGGCCTCAAGAAGTAGGAAGGCAAGCAAAGGAGTTCTCTCCTAGAACCTCCAGAAAGGTCCTGCTGGTGCTTTGAGTTTAGCTCAGCGATCTCTGTGGTGGCTTCTGAACTGCAGATCCATATCACAAATTTGTCTTATTTTTCAGCCACTCATTTTTTGGTAATTTGTTATATCAGCCCCAATACAAATTATTTATAATCTAAAGCAAAATTACTCCTTAAGGTTCATTTAGAATTGGACATTTTATTAATGTTTATTCTGTTTTTGTTTTCAGCTTCAGTAGAACCCTCAGTGTGTGCTTTGGCCCTGATGTGTGTGTCTTGGCCACTCACAGCTCAGTGTTCCGAGGCCTCGTGTTGCACACCTTTAACAGGTAGTTATCACGCAGGCCTGCATGATAACGAGTCAGAAGTCCGATTCATGTTACAGCCTCTGTGTCTTAGTTTTAGGAAAACAGCCTTAGTTTCTTTACCCGAAAATGGAGAAATGATGTGCCTTTTGAGTAGTTCATGAAATAATGTATATGTGGCTTTAGAAACTATAAAATGCTGTATCTGTACATTATGAAGATTACTCCACAGTCTTTAATTGTAGCCTTTATACATGAAACAGGAGTGTTCTGTACAACAGTGGTCGGGAAATATGAATTCTCTATCTTGGGTTCCATGGAGCTGGCAGAGCCCTACCTTGCTGTCATATTGACCCTGACTCCCTCTCCCTCCCCCTCCCTGCCCCTCCCCCTCCTCTCCCCTCTTCTCCCCTCCTTTCCCTTCCTCTCCTTTTCTTCTCTTTCTTTTTTTTTAAGTGGAGGTACTGGGGATTGAACTCAGGACCTCGTGCATGCTAAGCACTCTCTCTACCAGCAAGCTTTATGCCCCCTCCCTGCCCCCCCAATTCTACCTTTTCTTGACTTGAAAAACCAGACAGGAGTGCTTCCCTCCTCCTTTTTAGTCCCACCTGAAAGACTGATTCAGAAGGGGAGTGCGGCAGTTACTTTGCACTTTCCCAGAACTGATTTGCTGCCTTTCTTTTTTATTCTTTTAAAGTTTTAAGTTAAAAGAAAATGATTATTTTTTCCACTTATTTAAGTTCTTGAAATGCTTTATCTCCCAACAAGTTCAATTCATTTAAAGTTGATATCAAGTTATTGAACAGTGTCTTTGCACTGGGCACAAAAAGTAATCCATCTCAGTCCACGTCATCATAATCCTCAGTGACACCTGCCGTCAGTCCCAGTCCCAGGATCCTGGCTGTGACGGTGCGTGGGGTGCATGGCAGGGAAACTAGTTTGGCCTGGGGAAGCTGCGGGAAACATCACAAACTTTGGAGGAATGGGAGTTTTCTGTGTGGATACAGGAGGAGAGGGCATTTCAGGCCAAGAGCACATCACACTGGGAGGCAGCGCTGCCTGAGAACCAGTCAGGAGGGCCTGCAGGAGAGAGAAGCGCAAGACAGAGGGCCAGGTTCAGTTTGTCAAGGCCTTGGGGACCATGCACTTTACATAGGGCTTTAGACTTGGGAAGGTCAGGATTAAGGGCCCTACTGAAGGAGGAGGTGGGAGTGGGAGGAACTGAGAAGAATTCAGGTGACCGGCCTTGGGGTAGGGAGCTGGCACGCTCGCTTCAGGGAGGCAGGAGTTGCGGGGAGAGCAGGATGAATTTCGTTTTGGTTGTGTTGAGGCTTTGATGACCCACCCAGGAAGAGATGCTGAGAAGAGAAGTAAGGTGGGGACTGGTCCGTGTGAGATGGCTGGGAGCACACGGAGTGAATGAAGGAGACCTGCGAGGGGTAGAGCTACAGACCCCAGTGCCCGAGCAGGTCCTTCTTAGTGTGTGGCCCGAAGGACGTCTGCTGGGTTTGTCATTCCCTCTTAATAGGGGTCAGAGCCTAGAGGGCCGGAGAGGACAGGTGTTGGCCTCGCTGATGGCTGCGTGTCCACCGTGCTGTGCCTCTCGCCTTAGGCCCTCTGCGTGTGAGCCGGCGATCTCCAAGCACACTTGAAAGTGCAGAAGCACGCATTTCATATTTTATTCCACATTGAGAAAAAGCACACAAGGGATTTGAAATAAAACATCTTCAAGATTGTCAAAATTCTAGGACTTTTTATTGAATGAAGTCTCAAATATGTATTGAAATGACACCTTCACAAACCCTTTTAGATTAGGTAGTGACATGGGAAAGGGGAACAGTGTTACACGTGGAAACAAATCAATACCATTATATGTCTATTGAAAACCTTATTCGATTTACCAAGAGCGTTTTAATGTCTTATGTACCTTTTCTATAATGCAGTGAAAATCTACATTTCATTCATTTTATGTGAATAAAACATAGCTTCAGTTAAATTTTAAGTCACTGAATAATAGAGTTTTGAAACTACATATATTAAATAGCCATTAGTTGGATGTTCTTCTGCAGTAAGCAAATTTAACTTAGGCACTTGGGACACTTGTCTCATGTTGTTTTGTCCTGATATATTAATATTAATCATGAAATAACTCTTTTGGCCTTAATATGGAGGAAGTTTATTAAAAAGAACTGTCCTCCTCTCTGTCTTTTAATGAATAAAACAAAACATAGTAGCTCCCAAATTTTGTACTACGAGTACAAAGATACTGTAATACAAGGGACAGCCTGGGTTTCAACAGTGCGTGGCGTCCTACCGTTTTATTACTGTTGGGGATATCACAATGATGGTCATTGCAAATACTTTAAATTTAGAACAATTTACGCCCTGCAGATAAATTATTGTGCAGTAGCCATTTCTTTCTAAATGACAGTTAATGGACTGATGCTTTGAATACTAGGTTTAGCATATTACAGCAGAACTGAAAGTAATGATCAACAGACGAAGATTAGTCTTTCCTGAACAACTTGAGTAACTTGGCATTGTTATTAACATTCAGAGAACATGGTCTTGCCTCACCATATTAAGCTGCTTATATATTTCAGCTGAGGTGGCGATTTTTACTTTTGGACATATTTTAGAAGAGCTATTTGAAGAGTTAACTTTCTCACATCAAGTGAAGTCTCTAAAAGAGTTTGATTAGTTTATTACAAAGAATATTTTCTTGCCCTTTAAAAATAATATAGGATAATCATAAGCAGTAGCTTCATTTATTGTTGGAAAAAGTGTAATTGCAAAAATTAACTTGTCATACACCACAGCTCAGCAAAGTAACTTTCTTACAAGTCCATGGTCACAGTATGTTTTTGCAGTTCAGCATCGGGCTCTGTGGGATACTGATGGCTTCTGTGAAGAAAAGTACCAGGGTGAGCAATTAAATGCAAAACGACAGCACAAAATATGATCATTATGGTTATAAAAAAGACACATTTATGAATTTTGCAGATAACTGTCATTTTTCCACTCATATTTTCTCTTGCTTTGTTAGCTTAATAATTTTAGTACAATTTATTTTTTCTTCTAAAACGTGAACAGCACCATTTTTATTTCCCTGGCACTTGTTTGTATCTTTTTTGTTGGTCGATTTGAAGAGTCATGATCACTCTTTTCCTGTCTGTTGAGGCAACACTTTCAACTTTATTTCAAAATTGAAGAATTTAAAAAAAAAAAGTGACATTAGCGGTTGTATTATAAGAGTAACACGTTTTCTGGATTATTCCAGTTTTATCACATGTGGATGGTGTAGTATTCACCACCTGGAAGTAAGGCGTGTCAGCACTTTCCTCCTACTACCAGGCCGAGTCCGGGGGCATTTCTGACAGCACGAACTCCGATTTGGGGTAGACAGTGCCGACGCGAGGAGGCCTGTCGGATGTGTGGGAAGTTGTCTGTTTGCTTTGCTTTTACACCGTGTTCTCTGTACAAGGGGGGAGACTGCCGATCTTCCTGGCGGCGGGGGCGGGTGGTGGGCACTCTGGGGGCTGTGTTCCCGACCACCCTGGGCTGCAGTGTCCTGGGGCCCTGCTCCTCTGCAGGACTGTGCAGGGCCCAGCCTTGCCTTTCCCTGCTCCTCCAAACGCAGTGTGACCAGCCACTTCCACCTTCGCGCTCTCGGGCGCTGCTCTCCTCTTCTCTTCCACCTGTATGTGCAGTGCCCCTGTTTCCAGACTAGCTTTTTGGCTGGTTAAATCCAACCTGAACCTGTCAGTGTGGTTCTGTGAGGGCTTTCTGAGCTCGGCATTCCGCCTGCTCTCCTGCTCTCCTGCCATATTTGGAGTGTCTGTTATTGTTCCTGAAATGTGCTTTGCAAACAGAACATAGCTTATGCTTTATCCATGTTTTCTAAGTCAATTTACTGAAATCCTGCTATCTGCTGGGCACTGTGCCGGGCTCTGGGATATTGTGGTGAAAGAGATTATTTCTTGTGTTCAAGAATGGCTTGTCCGGTGGAGAGTACAGCTCAGTGGTAGAGCGCATGCTTAGCATGCACGAGGTCCTGGGTTCAATCCCCAGTGCCTCCTCTAAAAGTAAGTAAATAAATAAACCTAATTACCACCCCCCTAAACAGTACAAAACAAAAAGAATGGCCTGTCCGGATGCTGTGTGGTGTGATCTGCAGTGGGAGCAGGGGTTGTATGGGAGAACCCAGGCAGAGCACTAACCCTCTCTCTGGGTTTCGGGTGTGGCTGCCTGGAGGAGGCTGCCCTGCTGGGAGCTGAGGACTCCAGAGCGCAGCACAGAGCGCAGCACAGAGCACCTGCCCACAGACCTGCTTCCAGTGGGCACTGAATAGATGGCGTGGTGAATGGATCTGAGCTGTTGAAAACTTACCTCCCATGATGTTTTTATTTTAAAAAAATTTACCGTTCTTCACAAGAATCTTTGGAATATTAACTTCTAGGATTTTGGCTTTGGAAGCCCTGCATGACATGACTTCCTTTTGTCTCTGTGACTCTGAATTGTTGTTTGCACACAACCATGCTGGGCGCTAAGAAGTCACATCCTCTGAGCTGTTTTACCTGGGGAAGAATGTTTTAAACACCTTAAGATCCCTGATGACTTCTAGGTTTTCCTGTCTCCTCTTCCTAGGTTTTGTTCCCTTTTTCCATTTGACCTTAAGCAGTGATCTTGCCTGTAGCAGCACAGTTTCTGCCCACTATTTGCCATCAATAAGAAATCCAGTGGATCGGCTTTATTAGCAAGTGTCAGGAGGGGGCGATGGGTTTGAGGAAGGAATTCAGAGGCTCTCCTTCAATTTCGGTGCTTAAATTCAAACATCAGCTTCATTCCTGGTGCCTAAATTCAGCCATGGCCTTCAATTCCAGGACCTAAATTAAGACGTGGTTTATTAAAATGTGTGTTTTGCTGTTTCAAGTCCCTTTGGCAGGTGTTTTATTTTTAGTTAAGTCTTGGTGAGTGACATTGCTGCCTTGGTGAGCTTTTGATAGCAGGGGTGTTAATGTTTCCCTCTGTCACTGTTCAGGTCATTTTGTTTTCATTGCTCTCCTGACATAGTCTGGCTGTTTTATCTGTTGCATGAATACTTTTGGTTGGTTTATGTTGTAAGAATTAAAAGACAAGTCTTATTTTATCCACTTGTTCTTATATGCCTTATTTCAATTATAGTATCACTACAGTCATTTAAAAAATTGTTATCATTTTTGAATAAATTTAGGTATATCAGTTTGATTTATTCATTATTAATTTTATTTATTATTGGAATCAGGTTCATGAATACATGAATTTAGGAATCAGTGACACTGTGAATTAATTGCTCTGTTTGACAGTGAAGCAACACCAGGACACATGTATACACATATATGCTTAATATAAAGAGATATACTATCTGTTGTTGTTAACATTGTTTTCTTTACCATTTAGAAACAAATGCACACACACACGGATGTCTGATTGTCTGAGTGTGTGTGTGTGTGTGTGTACATGCATGTCTGTTAGCAGTGCCTCATTGGCCCAGGTGATTCTAATCTAGCCTTTTTTGGCCAGAATTTTAGGTATGTAAAAATTCTGTATAGAAATAGCAATAAAAATGCAGTCATTCTGTTTCATAGTGCAGTTACTTATTGTGACAATCCCTATTAAGGAAGAGTCTGTTTTCATCAGCATTGCTTTGGGTGGAAAGGTTCTAAGTCTAGACTGTCCCCCTGAGTCTGTTCGACAGTGACACTCCTTCTCCCACTTACGTGTTATGGTAGCTCTGCACTCTGCGATTCTGTGGAGTGCACAGACATGGTACATTCAGGATGAGGTAGACAATAAAATTTACTTATTTTCTCTGTGATAACTGGTGCTGCTTTCAATATTAAAACTGAATTGTGTGTACAGACCTGAAAACAATCTATGAGATATGAGATCATCTTCCTTATATAGTCATAGTTAAATAATTTGTTTGTATGACTGGTTTTTATAGTAAAACCTGTTAAGGTTTTATTTCCCTTATACTCAACAGAGATTTACGGTTCAAAACAAACAAATTAAAGAAACAAAACTAGAGATCTATTAAAGAGTGTAACTTGTTGATATTTACAAGTTTTTCTGACCATTTAAATTTCATTTGTTTTAGTTAGTTTTTTAAAAAAATTTTACTTAGTTTTAAACAAGTGTGTAAGGCTTTCCTGCTTTAAAGCCCTCATTCATTCGTTCGCTTCTCAATTTTTTCCAACAACATTATTGCAGAATAACTTAAGTACAGTAAACAGCATTCATTTAATGTGGACCTTTGATGGTTTCTGACAGTTCTACACACTTCTGAAGCCATCGACAGACTCGATAAAAGGGCATTTCTGTCACCCCCTCAGTATCCCTGCGCCGGTGTGCAGCCCACCCCGCCTCCCGCCCGCCCGCCGCAAGGAACTGGTGACCTGCTTTTTGTCACTGTAAACTAATTTGTTATATCGTGGAGTTTGTACTCTGGTGGAAGGCCTTGTGTGGACATGTGTTTTCATTTCTCTGGGGTAATTACCTACGAGGGAAACGACTTGGGGGTGTGATGACTCTGTGCTTAACTTTTTAAGAAACTGCCATTGAGGTCTTCTTTAATTTCTCTCAGCCATGTTCTCTGGTCTTCAGTGTGAGGGCCTTGCACTTTTTTTTGGTCTAAATTATTTTTGCACTATTTTAAATGGAATTGCATGCTGTTAATATTTAAAAATGTGATTGATATTTTTTAAATTTATATTAATCTTTTATCCTACAAGTGTCCTAAATTCCTTACTTGTTCCAATATATACACACATATTTTTAGATCCTGAGGATTTTCTGTGTAAACAATCACATATTCTATGAATAGAAATAGTTTTACTTGTATTAATCTATTATTCATGCCTTTACTTTTTTGTCCTTCTTCATTTTTAGTAATAATTGTCTGAAAATCTATTAGGTCTCACATTAATATACTCACTCCAGCTGTCTTGTGGTTACTGATTGCATGGAATATCTTTTCCAGCTTTTAGATCTTGAATATATTTGTCTCTTTGAATGTCAAGCGTGTCTCTTGTTTTCCATCGTGGTTTTAGCTGCCTGTCTTCCCTCAGTGGGGTCCCACTCTGGGCATCCCCTGGGAAAAGCCATCCAAAAGGGCAGATGGGCTGATTAATCTTTTGCTGTTTACTTCATGCCTTGACTCCACTCTGAAGATTTCCAGCTTTTGTTTAACAGTTTACAGAAATATCAGATAGTTATTTTTTTAATATTTTGTTCAGAGTTTACAGCTGTTATTTGTAAGAGGTTTGGTTTAATATTAGAAGCTTATTATTTAATACCAAAAGTATATGAAGTAAAAAATAAAACCCGTCTGTTTTTAAAAATAGTTCTAAATTTTATTCTCAATTGTTCATTGTGGGAAATTAGGAAGGACTGAAAAATTGTAAGAAATATGAAAAAAATCACCTTTAATCCACTTTAACATTTTGATCTAATTCTTTTGATATTATACAACTGAATGTACTGCACATAAAATTAAAAATATGTTTTTGCTTAAAATTACGTGAGAAGTGTTTTTTCATGCTATTAAATATTCTTGGCAAATATTTTTATGGCAAAATAACATTATGTTTGTATGCAGATAATGATTTATGCAGCCGTTTATTAATGCTTCTCACAGTGCTTGTTTATAGTGTTTTACTTTTACATATGACCCTGTGGTGGACATCTTTGTGTATGTATTATTGTGCCCTTTTCATATTGTTTACTTGGAACAGATGCCTGGAAGTAGAAATACTGGACTTCAAAGAGAATGATGATGTTTAAAGTTGTTCTTACATACAACGAAGTTGCTTTTCAGAAAATCTGATCCATTTAACACCTGTGACTGTGTGCAGCTTACTGTAACTTCCAACCATTATCATTAGATGTTTGATATTTTCTCATCTGATGGAAGGAAACTCTCATCTGTTTTTGGCAATTTTTGTGAACTATTTTGGTCAGACTTTTTAATGCAACTTAAAAAAATTTACTTCTCCCTGTTTTAAAAATCTGTTCATGTTCTGTGTCTATTAACTGTGTGGCTCATTCCACTTGTTTAAATAACTGCTTTTAAAGCTCTTTTACTGATAGGTGAGATAGAACCTAATTTCATACCTATAATCCTTATCAGCTATGAAAATAACTTCCTCAGTGTGTCATTTCTTTTTGATCATCTCCCCGCGTGTCTTCATATTTGTGCTGTTGTTTCATCTGCCTAGGAATCCGAAGTTTGCCAAACTTGATGGAATGTAACTAACAGAACCTAATTAAAAATACATAATTGGACTTGGATTGAAACTTACAAGCAGTTCAGCTTCTTATAACTTTTTATTTAGGGTTTAAAGAGATTTTTTCACTCTTATGAAATGTTTAAAACTGCTTTCTTATCATTTTAATGTTTTCATATATAGTTTCATATTTTTTAACTTTTTTTTATTGATTTATAATCATTTTACAATGTTGCATCAAATTCCAGTGTAGAGCACAATTTTTCAGTTATACATGAACATATATATATTCATTGTCACATTTTTTTCTCTGTGAGCTACCATAAGATCTTGTATATATTTCCCTGTGCTATACAGTATAATCTTGTTTAGCTACTCTACAATTTTGAAATCCCAGTCTATCCTTTCCCACCCCCTGCCCCCTTGGCAACCACAAGTTTGTATTCTATGTCTATGAGTCTATTTCTGTTTTGTGTTTATGCTTTGTTTGTTTGTTTGTTTTTTAGATTCCACATGTAAGCGATCTCATATGTTATTTTTCTTTCTCTTTCTGGCTTACTTCACTTAGAATGACATTCTCTAGGAGCATCCATGTTGTTGCAAATGGCGTTATGTTGTCGGTTTTTATGGCTGAGTAGTATTCCATTGTATAAATATACCACATCTTCTTTATCCAGTCATCCGTTGATGGACATTTAGGCTATTTCCATGTCTTGGCTATTGTAAATAGTGCTGCTATGAACATTGGGGTGCAGGTGTCATCCTGAAGTAGGGTTCCTTCTGGATATATGCCCAGGAGTGGGATTCCTGGGTCATATGGTAAGTCTATTCCTGGTCTGTTGAAGAATCTCCATACTGTTTTCCACAGTGGCTGCACCAAACTGCATTCCCACCAGCAGTATAGGAGGGTTCCCTTTTCTCCACAGCCTCTCCAGCATTTGTCATTTGTGGATTTTTGAGTGATGGCCATTCTGACTGGTGTGAGGTGATACCTCACTGTAGTTTGATTTGCATTTCTCTGATAATTAGCGATATTGAGCATTTTTTCACGTGCCTATTGATCATTTGTATGTCTTCTTTGGAGAATTGCTTGTTTAGGTCTTCTGCCCATTTTTGGATTGGGTTGTTTGTTTTTTTCTTATTAAGTCGTATGAGCTGCTTATATATTCTGGAGATCAAGCCTTTGTCGGTTTCATTTGCAAAAATTTTCTCCCATTCCGTAGGTTGTCTTTTTATTTTACTTATGGTTTCCTTTGCTGTGCAGAAGCTTGTAAGTTTCATTAGGTCCCATTTGTTTATTCTTGCTTTTATTTCTATTGCTTGGGTGGACTGTTCTAGGAGAACATTTTTGAGATGTATGTGAGATAATGTTTTGCCTATATTTTCTTCTAGGAGGTTTAATGTATCTTGTCTTACCTTTAAGTCTTTGATCCATTTTGAGTTTATTTTTGTGTATGGTGTAAGGGAGTGTTCTAGCTTCATTGATTTACACGCTGCTGTCCAGTTTTCCCAACACCATTTGCTGAAGAGACTGTCTTTATTCCATTGTATATTCTTGCCTTCTTTGTTGAAGATTAGTTGACCAAAAGTTTGTGGGTTCATTTCTGGGCTCTCTATTCTGTTCCATTGGTCTACATGTCTGTTTTTGTACCAATACCATCCTGTCTTGATGACTGTAGCTCTACAGTATTGTCTGAAGTCTGAGAGAGTTATTCCTCCAGCCTCTTTCTTTCTCTTCAGTAAAGCTTTGGCAGTTCTAGGTCTTTGATGGTTCCATATAAATTTTATTATGCTTTGTTCTAGTTCTGTGAAATATGTCCTGGGTAATTTGATAGGGATTGCATTAAATCTGTAGATTGCTTGGGCAGTGTGACCATTTTAACAATATTGATTCTTCCAATCCAAGAGCATGGGATATCTTTCCATTTTTTAAAGTCTTCTTTAATTTCCTTCATCAGTGGTTTATAGTTTTCTGTGTATAATTCTTTCACCTCCTTGGTTAGATTTATTCCTAGATATTTTATTACTTTGGGTGCTATTTTAAAGGGGATTGTTTCTTTACTTTCTTTTTCTGTTGATTCATCGTTAGTGTAAAGAAATGCAACTGGTTTTTGAACGTTAATCTTGTAACCTGCTACCTTGCTGAATTCTTCGATCAGCTGTAGTAGTTTTTGAGTGGACCTTTTAGGGTTTTCTATATATGGTAACATGTTGTCAGCATATAGTGACACTTTAATCTCTTCTTTTCCAATTTAGATCCCTTTTATTTCTCTCTCTTGCCTGATTGCTGTGGCTAAGACTTCCAAGGCTATGTTGAATAGGAGCGGTGAGAGTGGGCATCCTTGTTTTAGTTTCATATTTGAGTAGGCAGTATTATGTGACTGAAAAATACAATATTTCAAGTAATATTCATTAGCTTTTTGGTGAAAATATGATTTATTAATAATACAAAATTGATGCTTCTTTTGTATAAGAGGCAGCTTCTTTTGTGGGACAGTCCGTTGGCACACTGATTGGGTGTTGAGTTTTACTTGGGTTTTTCTACAGCTGTACAGTGTTTTGGACATTTCTTTGGGGAATTGGGGGAATCGTGATATTTTTAGTTCTGCTGTACTTCTGTAGACAGTGTGTGCTGAGCCCTTCGGCGGGGGTGGTGAAGTAATGGTCACACGTTGCATGCTGTATGTTTTTACGTAGAGCTCTTGTGGGTTGACATGAATTGAGACGTCTTTTCTCCTCTCCTAGTCGACAGTCTGCTTCCATTTGGCACCCACTGAGCGTTCGTGGCAACTCAGTCTCTTGAGTCCACGTTGTCTACTGCCGTGCTTTCTGTGTCCAAGAGTCATGGCTAACAGTGGGTTTAATTATAAGGCATCGTGATGGATCATTTCATTAAATAAGAGTGATTCTAGCTAATACGTCACACGATACATTTTCTATGTGGAGAACTGTCTAAGGCTGCCCACCAAATCTGAATCATTAGAGCCAATAATTTATGTCTAAGCCTGGGAATACTGTGCACAGGAAGAATAACTTTACTTTTGAAACTAAAATTGAAAAACAGAACAAATGATTAAGATCCACAAACTAATTTACATTAAAAAATGAAGCAGCAATGAATTGGGAAAGAATTTTGGAATATGTGTATATATGTTGACTTTAATTTACTCATAACTGCATTTCATTAACATGCCTGGTGTTGCTACCCATGACCCTTTCTGTCAGAGTATTGTCAGTTACGGTGTGTCACATGTGAAGTTCAAACATGACCCGCTGAAAGATCCTAAATTGGCTGGACCTTGACTTATAAATCATCGGGTACTTAATTAGTGCAGTTTCATATTCATAGAGAAATATTCAAATTTTAATCCTGCAGAAATCTATAAATTTTGATTTCATGTGTATAATATTGCAGGTTAACTATGCCTCAGAGGAGATACCCGTTGTGAGAGTCCTACATGGTCCTTACTGGTATTTGCAGTATTTCAGTCCATCTTACTGGAAGGAAGTAGACATTATAACCACTTTGTAAGTTAACAGTCGGGGGAGAAATCTAGGAATTTGTACATTTTCTACATGTCTTATTGGGAAATAAGGATCAAACTCAAAATAGGGACTAAATCCAAATCATCAGCAGTTGAGATGAGTTTACTCAGTTCTTCTCTATGGATGCTAACTTTCTCTATGTGTCAAGCACTCAGCTAGCTGCTGAGAATATTCCCATAGATAAATGTGGTCTTTTCCTTCCCCATGGGACGTAGAGGAGCAACGTTTAAATCATCATGAAAGGGGGATGAGTCAGTGGCAGCTTCAGATAGGATACTAGGATGCCAGACCTGGGGTTAGGATCCCCCCCTCCAGAACTGAGGTGAGGAAGGTGAGGAGGCGAGTGATGAGGCAGGGTCCGGGAAGGGTTCAGGGTGTCCCAGGGCTCCAGGCTTTGCTCTGCTGCAGCCGTCCTTGTCTAGGACACGGGACACATGTTTGGCAATGCATGATTGACTTTTTGGGTTCTAGGAATGTTGCATATTGGATGTACTAGGTATTAAATAACTTCCTGTGGCCTCTGGGCAGCACCCCAGTCTCGTATACCACTATTTCTGCGGCAGTACGGGTGCGTATTCAACTTGGGTGGGGGAAACGAAGTCCCTACATAGCCTCCTGTCAATTCAACTCTGGTTTCCCACCCAGTGATTTTGAAGAATGAAACTTGCAGTTTTCATTACCTTTCAGCTTCCAGAATTGTGGCTGAGTTGTGAGCCTTCCCAGAATGTACGCTGGAAGAGAGACAAGGGTGGAGGTGTAGATGTGTAGCAAGTCATGAGCTGGGCAAGTGAGAACTCAGAATTCATCCTGCAGGTGATCGGGGCTCACTGAGAGGGCTGTCGGATGGCTCGTAGAAAATGATTTGAGCATGGGCTCCTTAAAGGTTTCTGAGCTGAGGAGGAGAGTGGCTCGAGCAGGACTTTTCCTTAAAGACTTGAAACGCCTGTGCCCTGTTGCCTGGATTCGGACTGGAAGACGAGATGGGGAGGTGCCAGGTGGACTTTAACCACCGTGTGCTGGGGAGATAGTGGCGGGCTGGACCGAGTGCAGCCGTGGGACTAGACACAGCACGCGCACCTGAAGAGCAGTGGAGAGACCCCAGGACTGGGTGGTTCACTTCAGGTGGGAGTGAGAGAGGGAAAGAAATTAAAGGCAGTCCTGAGGTTCAGAGTGAATGATTGCGAGAATGTTGAGGGAGTAAGGGCTGAGGAGAGTAGGATGTCAGGTTTGAGAAACCGGGCGAAGGAGAAGCACATTGTGTGAGATGGACTGTGTGCCGTCTGATCTCGGGGGATGAAGGACGGCTGGTGGCCGGGCAGACCGTGGGAGGGGCGTCAGCCCGCGTGTGGCCCTGGCTCCCCGGGAACTATCTTTACCTGCTGCTTCTTAGTCTCCTTCCTTCAGAATTAGGACGCACCCTCTAGAGTCCTCCTGGTGCAGATTTCCAGTGAGTTCAGTTTCGTAGATGCTCAGTGGAGGTGCTGAGGGACCATCCTTCTCTGTTTAGGGGCAGATGTTTGTGAAGCAGCTGGAAAAGCCTCAGGTTTCTCAGGAAGGTCAGGACCTGGACTGGCACTTGGTCGTCACCTCGTGGAGATGGTAGCTGAAGGCCTGGAGTGAACATGATTGTGAAGGGAAAAGTGTAGTGTGGGCACCGGGGTCCGCGGTTGGGGTCTGGGGGGTTGGGCACCTGAGGGCTGGGTGGAGGTGGAGGGGTGCAGCTGGGAGGGCTGGGAAGCACGGCAGAGCCAGTCCCATGCCCGAGGCTGCGGGGCCTGCAGGCTGGCCCGCAGTGCTGAGTGATGGCGACTGAAAGAAAAACCCAGAAGGGAAGAGGGATTCTCCTCAGGCCTCTTAGCTGGCACTGCATGTCCAACATGGTTCTTTTTACTGTTCTGTCAGCAGTTCCTGTTCATTTTTCCCCCTCCATGCTGCTTCGGAAAGTAGTGCATTCAGTGTTTTCCCATGTGGGTGCCAAGACAGGTTTTGACTGGAATATAGATTCTAATTCCAACTGCAGGTTTACCTCAGTAGCTGTTGGTACCTTACTTTCGTGGTCAGTGCCTGTGTTTTCTTTAAAGATGCCGTGTTGCTTCTCCTGGAATGAGGGTGAGTGCATAGCTCTTAGGAGGGATAGCCAGGGGAAGAGAGCAACCGCGGTTTGTTATTATTTACCATTACGTGGTGTTCACTGGACATTTGCCCAGTACCTGGGAAGTGCTAGCTGTTAGCAAAGGAGGAGCGTCTTCAGTGAAAGCTGAGAAGTTTCCCGGGCCCTTTCTCAATCACTCTCATAGTCAGACGGTATCACTGTTACACTTGGTGTTTGTTAATTGATTTTTCAATGGCACTTTATAACTAGAGGAATGGTTTGAATAATATGGATTCTTCTGTTCCAGATGCTCCAGAAAAGAAAGGTGAAATGTGATTTTTCTTTTGCATATTCATTGTTTCTGTCATTCATTCCTTTACTGTGAAGTTATTAAAATATTTTGAGACAGTACCCAGTATATATAGAATATGTTAGGTCTGTGGGGATAGCAGATATGATAGGTCTGTGAAGTTATTAAAATATTTTGAGACAGTACCCAGTATATATAGAATATGTTAGGTCTGTGGGGATAATAAGACATACATTAATAAATGTGTTAATAGAATATCACTGTGGTATACAAAGCCATGTACACAAAGAATGAACTTAAAAAATTATTCTGGTTATGTGATCCAATAGTTCTATAAGTTGGTCATTTCAGAGTTTTTCTTAGGTAAGTTTATCATGTTTCATCAAAGTCAAAGTATTTTACCTACTTCTAATAAGGGAACAGAAGCAACTCTGTCCTGATTTCTTGGAGTGAAATTTTGAAGCCTGTTGAGGCTAAATCCACTTAGGAAATGGAAGCATTTTCATTTACTAATGAGGAGCAGTAATGAAGTCAGAAAAGTTTAATTTTGGCATTGTATATTTTGGAAGGATAAGTGTAGTAAGCACTGTTAGTGTTCAAGTTGTTTTTCCCCCTGCCGTTTGCATCAGGCAGCTTTTATTCCTAATGGTCAGAAGTCTCTTGTACATACTCCTGCAGAGGACGGAGTGGGAGATGAGTGAGTGGCCATCAGAGTGCAGAGGCGTCGCCTGGGGCGACAGTGAAAAGTGCCTGCTCCTTGTCTCCACGGTTCCGTAGGTCTGGGTCCAAAACCGTACCTTTTTCACAAGCCTACGTCATTTCGATGCTGATGATCGAGAGATTACCCAGATACAGGTAATGTAGAGCCAGTGCTAGATCTCAGAGAGGAAGAGGTCTTCAAGGTCATTTAATCGCAGTGTCTCGTTTTACAGGTGAAGATGCCGCATCTCACAGAGGTAGGAAGGGCAAATACTGTCGACAAAGTAACCGAGGAGGTTAGTGCCAGAGCCGTAGGGCTCCAGCTGTGTCGGAACCTTTCGGATGCTTCCCTTGAGACGTCCAGAGTTAGCTATATTCAAATATAGATACGTAATGTTTGGGAATTAAATCTAAGTAATGAAGCCATTTTGTGGACATCTCTTCCTGTCTCAGCAAAACAAATAACTGAAGAAAGTGTGCTAATGCTAACTGTCAAATTGGAAAGCAAGATTCACCTAGGATAAGCACCAGCTCTATCCACCTTCAGTGGGTAGTCAAGAGCTGAGTGTAAGATGCCTTGTAATTCTCATAGAACCTCCCCTAATTAATAGCAGACATTTTTATTTTGCTTTAAATGTGCATGTAAATGATAACTCTTCCTTTTTTCCAAGTTAATACAAAATAACTAAATCTGTCAGGTGGTTTACTTTGCCTTCACAGTGTTCACTGCTCTCTACTTGTTTTTAAGTCATATTTTCAGTTTTTTTTTTAAATTGAGTGTTTTCAGTATGTTACATTTAGAAATCTACACAACATACAAAAATAGATAACTTTGCAATCCATTGAATTATTAAATGAGTTCAATTTTTAATCAATTTAATTTTCTATACTTTTTATATTCAGATCAGTCCAAACATTGAAACAATTCCAAAGTCAAACAAGAGTTACTATACTTTGATTTAAATATAGGAGTTACACCTAGGCTTGTAGTTTTATTCAACATATTTCTCTTCTTCAAGTAAAAAATGTTTAACTGTTAAATTATCAATTAAAATACTAGTTTTTATCTCTGTGACTTTTTTATAAGATATAATAAGCAAGATAATTTAAAGTTACCTAATGTAGTTTTAAATCACTTCATTAGAAAGGTGCTTTATGCACTTCATTAGCTTATGGAAAAATTGAAATGCTGCAATAATTGTAAATTATAATATGTAATACTTGCTCAAACCGCTTTCTGTATAAGCACTCTTAACAAATTGAAACACTTTAGCAACATTAAATCATCCATGGAGTACATATGAACAGAAACTTAATATTATTCTTTAGTTTTTTTTTCACTACAAGATACTTATTTATAAAGTAACCACATCTAATTAAAAAAAATTGTTACTGACACTCTGTTTCTCATCACTGGAATAACAGAAGCGCTACTGGAAACGAATTAGACGATGGAGGGTGTTGCGCTGCAGTTTGGTTGATCCGCCCGGGAAGGGTGCAGTCTGCGAAGCGCCCCTTCCTGGGCAGGATGCGCTGCGGCCTTCGGGGTCCCGGGCGGGGTGTGCTGGGTGGCGGCCCTCGGCTCCGCTGTGATGTGTGAATGTCTTGTGTCGCCTGCAATCACGTCCACGCTCGTGCGCCCGGGCGATCGGAACTGATCGGTGCTGCTGTGCTGCAGGTCAGCTTTCATGGACAATTAGTGTCGGAACAGGACTTCGGCCACCAGTTGTCTGGAGTGTTTACCGTGAAGACCTCATCTCGGCCCGGGCCCCTGGGGAGGCGGGTCGCGGTAGCCTTTTCTGGGCGACGCGTCAGACAACTGCCCTGCTCCGCGCGGGCCTCATCTCTCATGAGGAGCCGCAGGCCTTTCGGCTTGCTGGCTCTTTTTTTCTCTCCTCGCTGGTCTTGTTTGCTCCTGTCCCCTCTCGGTGGCTGTCAGGGCCCACATCGGCCCGTTCTTCCGACAAGACTGGAAGGCGCCGTCGGCCTGCTGTTCGGCTCCGTGTCAGGATCGACAGGTCGCGCGTGTCTGAAGCCAGGGAGGTGGCGGGTTCCAGCAGCCTGCAGAAGTCAGCCAATAAATCTTCCGCGTCACCCTGCCCGCTGCCACCTGACTGCTCTATTTACCCGAGGATCACCGTGGAAACAAACACTTCAGAGCGAGGGTTCCCCCCCAACCCCACGGTTAGGCAGGGACTTGAAAAGGTTGACCTTCCCGGACTTCCGGGAGGTACCGGTGACAACCCCTGCCGTTTTAGAGTTTCAGTTTCCATGTTTCAGTTTTATGTTGCCAGTCTTTGGCCTTTTCCTTTGGAAAGGTGTTCCTATGCATGGTTACAGATTTTTGAAAAATAATCTTTAGTGTGACAGGTTTCTTTTCCACAGGCCCATAATCTTTTATAGATATTTTTAATTTTAAAAGGGTCTGCAATTTTTAAAATATTTTCTGACATCTAAGAATGATATTTTCGGGCACCAGGAAATGGAGGAACTGAATGTCTTCACTTGGTAGATGAGTATGATTTTGTGCTTTTAAAAAAATGTTGTTTTACCTTTTTGGTTTTCAGTTACTTATCTTTTTGGGGGAGTATAAAGGTACACACGCTACGAGTCAGCGTATTGTATGTGTTTGTATTGGTGTACCCGGGTCGTGCTCCTCCCGAGTAAATTCTCTTTGTTTAAAATCAGTAATTCCTTAGTAGGTGGAGATTCCAGTTTATAAAAGGCCCTGGATCGTGTAGATGCAAGGAAAACATGACTTCGGGCGTCTCAGTTGGACGTGTACAAACACGGCCGGCATATAGTTGTGCTGTCTGTCTGAGTTCAGGAATCTCAGTGAAGTTGCCCTTCTCAGAAGCAGTGGTGTTTTCTCTTTTTAGGGAACGTCTGTGATACTACAGATTCATTTCCTTTCTGGCATTGGCGTTGTCTCTTTTCTCTCATAAATTTTCATAAGCGCGTGTTGAATATATTGTCCTTCACATGTTGGCCAGGTCCACTGATAGGACATTAGTTGATAGGAAATTAACATTTCTCTTTGGCAAGGAGCAACCACAAAGATGTTTTCCTTCAGTCCTTTTTATAAGTTTTAAAAACAGCCATCTTAAGGGAAAATACTGTAGATGTTTTAATCGCCTGGTTTCCTTGTGATGCAACAGCCTTTAATGTAAGTTGGTTTCTACTTCCTTTTTTTTTTATGCCCACTTCTTAAATTCTAAGGTTTTATGTTGTACAATATGTGTAGAATATTTTCTGTGACCTATTATGTTTTTTGTTCTGTACTCATGAGCTAATGCAATTAAGACGGGCCAGTGGGCCTCATTTTAGTTTAGTAAATACTCTAGCTTCAAATGGATATGTGCTGAAGGAGAAGATAATTCATTTCAGTTGTGAGAACTGTAAGCCATGATAAATGATTTTCCTTTACAAAATTCCCCATCTCTGAGACAGTATTAGTTTTTACTTTAATTACCGGCTGCCGTAATGTTTCCTATCCATAACTGTCGACAGAATAGACTGTTCCCGAGCAGAGGGTACGGCCTGTTTACTCAGCCGTTGCGAAGAGTGCCCAAGTTCCACCGAGTCTGAACTGCTGCGCGGGAGAGCGTCCTTCATTTAAATATTTAAATATTAATGTTTAGTTGTATAGGCGGAAAACTTCAATGTCATTTTAAGGATACCCAACTTTCCCTGAGAGTCTTTGTCCATCGTCAACTCTGGGGCCTTGTCTGGAATCTTCAGGTCGCTTGGAGGGATGGCAGCCTTGCGGCCATTTCGGAAACTTGGAGCGTTTCTGCCTTTGTATTTCCTTCTTTTCCCTGTTTTAAAGACAACAGCAGAAATGCTCTTGTCAAGGGTGGCTCTCTCAAAAATGGCTTAGTTGACATTAGCTGAAAATGAGCAGAACGACACTAACTACTAATTGATTACAGTAATTACCAGTCTTTGGCTAGTTTGTATTGGCAAACTCTATGTACTCCTGGAATAAATGTGAACTTGCAGAATGCAAGGAAAAGGTCACTCTCATTTGCATGATAGGCCTCATTAGAATATGCTAAGGACGAGACCTAGTGTTTTATGACTTCAGGTGATGAATAGCTACCATATTCCTCTGCTAGATGAAAGCAGGTTTCAGTCACCTTAATTTACATGCATTTTTTTTTTTTTAATTCCAAGAAAAATCTTTTAGGATATGGCTTAGAGGAGCTTATTGTGATTTGAACTGAATGATTTTATGTGTGTATGCTTTTTGAAATAGCAAAAATCTTTTAGGTAGAATTATTTTGAAGGATATTTTTAATGGTAAGATTAGAAGAATGACAAAGCCTTTTCTCCATTAGATCTTCTAGTGTTATAACTTTTGTCAGTCGTAAAATAAAATGGTTTTTTAGTGGTTGTTTGAATAAAATATAGGTTAACTCATTGGAGCTTTAATTTTAGATTTTAGCTTACAGCCTTTAGTATGCTGTAGACTTATTACCTAGTGAACTTTATTGAATCCTAGAATACATTGATTTTCACTTTAAAATAATGCAATTTCATCACTTCATTAATTTTTTCCTCTTAACATTTATGCTTAATTAGTACTATTTCTGTACTGAGATTTAAAAAAAAAAAGTGTAGGTACAGCTGTTATAAATGCCTATTTTTCCTGAAAACCAGGACACACAGGGTGCCTTTGCCAGTTACGGCATTTGTTTGGTGCAGGAGTGGTGGGGGTTATACAGAGATAAAAATAGGGATAATTCTCTGCAACCCTATCTAAATACATATTTTTAAAGTCAAGAATTATGTTTCCCATTATACAAATGTTCTCATTTATGGTCTCTGATCATATAGTGATGGCTCCTATTAGCTGTCATTATCCTTATATTCTCATTATGAGAGAAAAATACTCTTGGCTCCTAAAAGTATCTTTATGAGAAGTATCAGCTCCTAATTAGCAGTGACTGTAATCTGTTGGAACACAGGGTTAACACTTCCTAGATACGTTGCTATTATAAAGTTTCTTCATCTTTGAGAAGCCAGTCTTGCTAGTAAAACTATGTAGAGAATGAAAAAGTGGACAGTTTTTTTCTTTTATCAAGTGCAGTTTTGTAATAAAATTGTACGGTGAGCTTGCACCAGCTTTTTAAAATATCACTGCTGCCACTGAATAGGTCTGTAATTTATTTATTCAGGAATGTTGGAGGCATTGTTGATTTATTTGTTTTTAGGGAAGTTTTGTTAAGCGAGATAATGAGCAGAGCTGGTGTTAATCATTTACTCTGCAACTCGAAAGAATGAAAATTTTGCATATTTTTAGCACTGTTGGGGGAAATAAATTCACTCAATGCTAATGGTCTGTTGGTATAATTTTAAAAAATACTATCTTACTCTGGAGAAATGCAGTAGACTCGTGTTTTGCTAAAAGCTAAACTAATCAATACGGAATTATACATTTACATGTACATGTGTGTGAGAGATCATGATTATTTGTTATCTGTAAAGATGAAAAATTAATTTGTTGTTGGTTAGTGCCCTTGGACACTGCCATGCTTTCCCTTGTATACCTCTGAGTAAACAAACAGTTTCAAGAAAGAGTCACAGGTGTTATGTGTGTGCATGTGCACACAGGTGCACATACGTAGATATGTGTGCACACACGTTTAGGTGTATATTTTCAGAGAATCACGGATAGTTTTTTTTTTATATGTATAATTCTGGGGTAATGCTGATTTTTAAATTCTTGGGGAGAGTTTCACATTCTAGATTTAAAGCAATCCTAGGAAAATTAATTATGGTCATTTGTAATATTAGTTACACATATAATTTATCTTTTGCCGTGTTTTTACATTTGAGAGCATTTAAATGTTTATTTAAGATGCAGTGGTGGCTTTCTAAAACAGAAAGACAAATTTATTTCAAAGTCTCTGAAGGTGTTTTACATTGGATGTTATGATATTTGTTGAATTTCTATAAAAATTAGTTGAAATTGTGAAGATCAGGATTATAGTATAATGGAAAATTGCAATTTGAGGATGGACTGACAATCAGATAGTTTGCAGTGGTAACCATGTTGCGAATGGATTTAGTGTCTTTGTGTTCACTGTTCAGTTAACAGGAGAATTCAGGCATTATTTTCCTTTCAGTTTTCTGTGTATGAACAGAGCAGTGCAGAACACGTGCTGTCTGAATGAACCCTCAAAGGTGAATGCTGGAATTTCTAAACCTAATTTCAGGTGTGTCACAGAAATCATAAGTCAGTTTAGGGAGATTTGAAAAGATAGGTGAGCTTTTCTGAAGTTAAGTAAAATATTTGATGTCTTGAGTTACTTATCTCTTGGTCAAGTTATAGTATAAAAGCCCTTAATATTTGCATGGCACTTTCTACATGAGAATATTAGTAAGTTACTTGAATTTTGAGACATCTATTCTTTATAATTTTGATACATGGCACATGACTCGAACTTACTTAGATTTATTGTAGATCAATTAGAAATCGTATATGATGCTTAATTATTATCGGTCTTTAACATGATCTTTTGTCCTGGTTCTGGTATCTACCAAAGACTTTTTTTTTTGGTGGGAGTAGGTAATTAAGTTTTTTACTTACTGGTTTATTTTTTCAATAGAGGTGCTGGGAATGGAACCCAGGACTTCGTGCATGCTAAGCATGTGTGCTACCACTTGAGCTATACTCTCCTCCCTGGTAGCATAAAGAGTTTTTCTGCCTTTCAATAGAAAGGCTGACTTACTTATTGCCAAGTGGAAAGCATTCTTATGTGTCAGTATTTGGAGCTGTTTGCTTTGCTTCTCCTTTCTTTAGTGGCAAATAAGTTTTTTCTCACCACAACATGTATGATTTCTGATTAATATTTCCTATTGCTAAAAAAATTGATTCTCTAAAGCTGTGGCATACGTTAGATTATTGATTTGGATATTCGAATTCAGGAGTATCTAGAAGGGAGTGCTTAGAACTTTAATGTTTCAGTATTAGTGATGTGTCCTCCCATCTCAGCTGCCTTCCTCCCGCCAGGTGGGAGCAGGGAGCAGGGAGCAGGGAGAAGGGGACAGAAGCAGACAGCTGGTTAAGTTCTGAGACCTTGCTTCTGTCAGCTCTGATTACTGGAGGACCAGAAGCTAGAAATCATGCATTGAAGTACATGTTTCTGTTGTCCGCATCCAAAATGTGGGTGCTTTCTGATACTGATGCCTTCCTTTTAGAAGATGTTCTGACATTTGGACTCTACCTTTTGAAAAGTCCATCTCCAGCTTAGCTTAGAGGGAGAACATGCTTCAGACAGCTCTTCTCAAAGGGTTAGTAGTCCTGGAAGTGAGAAGATGATTGTAAGAATATTCACTGAACTTAATTACCTCCAAAAACACACCCTGCAGGAGAACTCCTACCACTTACATGGCCTAACCTGTTTTAATTTTCTAGGGTCAAAAAAATGTGCTTATTTAAAGATAAAAATGAAAGAAAGTAGAATGTGAAGATTAAAAAAAAAACACTTTTATTATATTCTGGCCATTTAATTAAAGGAAATTCTGTATGTGTCTGTGTGTGTGTCTGTGTGTGTGTGTGCATGACCAGGATGTTATTAACGACTTTATTTTTTAAATTTATTTTTACTTTTGGAGGCTATAAATCCGACATCAGTGTCATTGGGCCAAAACCAAGATGTCAGCAAGGCCATGCACCCTCTGGGGCTTCAGGTGACCCTCGCTGTGGCCCCGTCACTGTAACTCCTGCTTCCCTGGCTCCTGCCTCCTCCTCTGCCAGTCACGTCTTTCTGACACCCTCAGGAGGATACTCAAGGTTGCGATTTGGGCCCTGAGGATAACCTAGGTAAATCTTCCCACCTTTAGATTCTTACTGAAGAACATCCGCAGAGACCCTTTCCATGTTAGATAACATTTACGGGGCCCAGGGACCCAGACCTGCTGTCTTTGGAGGTGACTGCTTTGCCCCCCCCCCCCCCCCCCGCGATGTGCACATGCTCTTCCTTTAGGTCTTGCCCCCCTGCCAGTTCTCCTTTGCAGGTTCAGTCTGAAGAACCAGGAGGACAGGGTACAGGCCCTCCCTCTCCCGTGCATAGGTGCGTGTAGGACAGCGTCATGGTGCACGTGTCCAGCTGCAGGGTTAGAGCTCAGGCCAAGGGCTCGAGATTTCGGGGAGAGGGGCTTTCAGGAAGGGGCCCAGGGATCCCTGCTGTATTGTTGTCCTACCTCTTTTCCTAGTCCCTGATGCTTCACCACAGACAGATCTTAAGGTTTCCTTGCTGAGAGGTGGACAGTTACTAGCTCAGAGTCTTTGGGGGTCCCTCAGTGAGCTAGTCCCCTCCCTTCAGTACCAGCACTGAAGTAGGCACCAAATGATGTCCCTTTTGGCTTCTCTTAAATTGTGCAAATGTGGTTGTTGCTGGGATTCTCAAATCAGATCTGTTCCAGTCTGTCACTGTCACTCAGTTCGCCTCGGGAACCTTGGCAGAGAACCAGCCTCTTTTCTCACTAGCAGTAGACAGCAGGCAGCTTCAAAGTCTGAGATCATCACCGGTTAAGTGATGTAAAACAGAGCGACTATTGTGTATGAGGTGGTTTAGGGAAATCATTCAGTGGATAATTATAAAATTACAGGCAGCAAATCAACTGAGAAAAGTATAAGTAGGATACATTATTAAGACTTTCTACAGTTACATTTGGAAAATTTTATATGCACATGTGCACATTTACATGTGTGTAAATGTACACGTGTATGTGTATATATGGCATATATGTAAATGTATGTATATGCGAATACATACCCAAGTAATACATATGTATAACAAATAATTTGTATAGTCATATAATTGCCTCTAAATTAGCCTAAAATAACCTTAGGAATTTAATTAAAGTGACTACTGTATGTCACCTGGACTAGAATGTAATGTAAGACGGCTGTAACCTAGGTGATTTATGCTATAACCTCTCTGGATAAGAATCATGTTAATAAAAGGATGGTAGTCTATGTCAAATCTAAACCCAGGTAAGCCCCAAAATAAGAACTTTAAACGCACTTATAGGACAGTGTAGAAAGAGAACCGTCATTTTGCGTGGCTTTATCACCATAATAAGGAAGCTAGCTCTTCATTCCGCGTCCTCAGTGAATCAGCCTTTTCATTATAACTTGACTTCCCATGTGTCCTTTTAAACTGGTGATAGATCATGCTAGTCAATCAGTGTAAGCATTCTGGTTCATTTGGTATTTTTTCGTGATTTTTTATCTAAATACAGTAGTGTCCTGATTTATTCATCTGTTTTGTTTTAATTTTTCCTATCTTTAATCATTTCACCAAATCTAAACACACTGTGAAGTCACATTATTAGGACCTCAGAGTTGAAGATATGTTCTTGGATTTGAGGTTTTCTCTGACGTTGACTTTATCTTTAAATTCGTTAATTTTATACCTGATAGTCATCTATAATATATTATGTGTATTTTTCATGTTGGATCTGTACATTGCAAATGATAGCAGTTTCCCTTGGTTGTCAAAGATACACACTGAAGTCTGTAACAGCGGAGGATGCCCGCTGGCGTGAGAACAGCCTCTCATAGGGCAGACGCAGATGATAGAGGCTGAAACCCAGCGTAGGTGTCGTCTAGAATCTGTCATTGTCTCTGAATAAACTGTCCAGCTGGATTTGACAATGATCTCCTACCACAGAATGACTTCCTACCATAGAGCTGGAACGAAGAAACGTTTACAGAGGAAAACAGTATGATTCCTGGCTAGAATTCTGCACCAAGTGGGAAAGCTGAGATACCTCAAGAATTCCTGAAGTACTTTTTAATTGTAAGTTACTTTCTGGACAATTCTTTAGGTATTAATATTTTTAGCTCGTTGGCCATCTGTGGTAATCAGAGCTTTGCTTTTGGTTCTTCACCTTTTCTATGCTCTAGAATTGTTTTAGCAGAGAAGAAAGTTGAAAGACTTAAAATAGGGAGAAATGAGAATATTAACAGAGAACATGTTTCCTCTCTTTGTAATATTTAAAAGAACACACTTTCTTAAGTGTAAAAAGAGAATACCACTTAGAAATTAACATCAGAAAGGTTAAATACTTGTTAAGTACTTGTCCTTCTTAAATATATAGTGAAAATTTATTTAAAGAGAGATGAGACCACTACTTTAATTAGGTTGAGACATATGAAATTGCTGATTTCACCTACCTTTCTTCTATTTAGTTCAACCTAATATTTTTCAAAGACAGCCCGAATCATGCTTTGTTCTGTTTTGAATATTTGTTCATAAAGCACTCAACTCTGCTCTTTGCCGTTTTGTTTAAAGTAATATCACAACTCAAAAATGAAAACTACCATTTTTTGGTAGACTCTTTTATTTAGCAAGTGATGGAGTATTTAAATAGTTTTCTTCTTTTGTTTCTTCCTTGTAGAATGTAGCTGTAATAGCTCACAGTGTCTGTCCAGACAGATTTCTGTACTGAGTGCAGAGATGCCCCACCCTTGTTGTCTCAGCGTCTTGTCTGGTCAGCCCCTCTATCTCACAGGTGCTGCGGTTTGGATAAAAGTAGTATCTTTATATACAGTGTGTTTCCAATGTAATTAAAGACTGAATTTAGAATAATTATAGACATTGAGGCCAGTTAAGACCCATATTTTAATTGTTCAGAAAATAAATGAGGAAACCAGTAAGTAGAGAAAGAAGGACAGGTGGATAGAAGAGGGTGGATTCAAGAGACGTTAGGAGGGCGGAGCTGTGTAACTGGGCAACGTGAGTGTGCGCCAGAGTGGTAAAAACGACGTTAGGTTTGGAACTCAGATGCCTAGCTAGACAGTGGTGTTCTGTTCACCAAGATAGAGGACAGTGGAGAAGGGGCATATTGGGGGCTGGGGACTACAGCGTGCAAGACAAGATGACATATTTAGTTCCAGTTGTGCTGAATTTAAAATGACCATAGGTTCTTCAGGTCGGGGGATATTGTAGATGGCTGGAGTTTAGAGCTTGAAAGAGAGATTCAGGCTTCAAGTATGTATGCCTGTTTGTATGTGGTTACAACTGAAAATATATTTAAGAACCATTCTTATATAGTTATTGGAACTATGGAACGAGTGATATGACCAGATAGAAAAAAATGTATTTAAAAAAATGGTAGCACCAATGTTCTTTTCTCTTTGCTACTCAACTAGAACGGTCAAGAGTGCGGTTTGTGGTTGGTCAAGATTTATCCTGTCGTAACAGATCTGTGTATGTGTGTCTGTGTGACTGTGTGTGTGTGTGTGTATGAGATATCCCATTTCTCGTTTAATGTTTTGCTTCTTCTTTAGATAGATGTAAGATAATATGATAATGTAAAGCTTTTATGTTTGTAAAATAGGAGATTCTCTATGAGGTTTTAAATTACTAAGTCCGATAAGGGCCATTGTATGGTTTACTTGAAGTATATAATATTCCCTTTCAGGATAAGTGGTGATAAAGTCCTAATGAGTTGTCACTGGTTTAAGATCTGTGAAGTTCCCTAATTGGTGTTCATACAGGTATTTTCAATGGAAATAACCTCTTGAAATCTAAAATGTTGTGAAAGAAATTTGGCTACATTCCTTCTGCCTTTATGTGGAACATTTTGTTTTCTTAGTTGTTTATATATTGTGTCTGTTGCCTCTAAAAGAGTAGATATATTATGATTTGTTACTTGCTTCCTGCTTATAAGACACGTGTTTTTGTATATTTTAACATTTTTGAAATTGTGATGTGTTTAGAGTTAATTGGGGCATAAGTTTGGTGGCTTTTTTTTTTTTTACCTTTGGAAAGGATGTTATTAAATCAATTGTCTATCTCAAAATCAATATTCAGAATGAGACTGAAGTGAATACTGTATGATACGTTATTATAATGCCCTGCATAGTTGCTCAGTGTCGTCCTGGGCCTTTTTTGAGTCGATTCCAGTATTGACTGTCCAGTCATTTACATCATGGCGTTTAGTGTTTACCCTCTGGCTGGAAGTACTGATTTTCCTGACCTCCAGACAGTAGACCAACACTGAGAATTTGTTAATGACCCACCATTCCTCCCAGAATCTTCTCTTTATTTGTCACTTGCTTAGGGAAACAGTCCCCCAGTTGTTAGGTTCCCAATTCCCTCATGAAGCTCTGAACTTCACCAGAGTTTGGGGTAATTTTACTCATCTTTGTATTTCCATGACGCATAGTGAATGCGGGCATGGAAGTGGGGTTGGGGGTGGGCTCAGGACCTCTGACCTGACCGCGGCCAGGAATCAGCTTTGCTTTGTGATAGTCCAGGATCTCCATGGACTCCATGGACTCCACCTCCAGAGTCAGTAGGATGAATCTTGTAGCTTGTTGGGGTGCTTTTCTTCTTAAACGGCATGAAGGTGTTGGCAGGAGATATCAAGAAAGATTAATTTGCCTGTATTTATTATATTTTTAGGTAATTAAATAAGTCATTAGTTATAGAGTATTTGGAAATTAAAGAAAATTCTAAATAAAAATTCTAGCTTAATATTACTGCACAGAGATAACCATGGCGAATTTTTAATTGTGTGTATATATATATATAATATTTAATTTATTAAATTATCTATTTTGCTTTCATTTATATATGACATGAAATTACAAATAATTATTATTTCCAAATTATTCTAAAATGTTTTTCTGTAGTTCTCATTAACTAAAACATGGTGTATTGATGTATTCTTTTTTTATTGATATATTTTTTATTCTGGATTTCTAACTTTTCTTTCATTTAAACTTGAAAGATAAGTTTAGATCAAGATCTTTCTAAGTAAAATGTCCATCATGAGAATATAGGTTTATGCTTGTCACAGTTTTTCTTTCACTAAAACTAGCTATGTTTATTTATAATTTTAAAAAATATTAATCCATGTACACACATTTTTCTGTCTGCATCGCACAAAGGAAAATCACTACACTGTTTCCTCCATAGACGTGTAACAGTAAGAATTAGCACAAGTGGCAGAAGTGTGGAAGCCTCTCTCAGTGCGTTTGTGTGAGCGTGGCTGCTCTTAGTGCGCGAGTGCGGACTGAAGTTACTGCTGTGCGTTTTGCTCCTCGGTGGACTGGAGGATGTTGATTTCCCTACCGCAGAGTACCAGTGAGTAGTAATGGTTAATCTTTCTCTTCTGAGGGAATTCCAGTTTTGCTTTATGTTAACTCCGTTTAATCTAAAATTTGAAACAAAAGTTGTGTTCTGAATACCCACTGTTGTAACGGCTAGCTAATGAGAGCACCGTACCTAAGGCTGGTACGTCTACAAATGCCATCCTATGGTTGCATTATTATTACCATGTTGAGGTTATGGCTTTGGAAGTTTAAAAGGCAGGTTTCTCCTTTTGAAGGCAGACATGGGAGTTGTGAAGGAGGGTCTGGAATTGTTAATAGAAGAAATATTTCCTTTTAAATCTTGGACTTTGGACTTGAGCAGAGTATGGGGGAAAAGTGTAGTTTGTGGGATTGATTCTGAGCTCTTCTGGTGTTGCTGACATGTTAGTGTGATTACTGCTTCAGTTGCTGCGACCCTCCTCTCGCCCCGGTTCCCTGGGAAGACGTTAGCTGCTCCTACCTTCTAGTGCTTGGTCGTCTTCTGTGTGTTACGGGGGTGGTGATTTATGGACGCCCAGCAGAGAAGTGGTGAGGGCCAGTTTTTCCCAAGCGTGGAGGCTGTTGGTTTTGGTTGGACCGCACACTGTTGTCTGGACTAAAGTGGTCTTTCTCACTGTGTGTTCAGGCCTGTCCTTGGAATGGGAAGTCATTACTTCTGAAAGCCTCATGGAGTTTTAGTTCATATTACTTAGTAACACTTCAAGAAAGATGAAGTAGTTGTAGATATGCTGCCCATTGTTTGTAAATTTACTTTAAAATTTTGAATAATGTAAACATATTTACTGTTCCTTTTCTTGGACTTATAAGAGATTTTCGTAGGAGAGAAAATGAAAATGTAGACAAGGCCAAAGCACTTTGAAGTTGATAAATTTAACATAAATTTTTGCTGCAGTAGAAACTGTTAAAAAAAATTGTAAGTCACGTCCAATAATCAGAAAAATTGGAAACAAGCCAAATGTCCGTTACCACCACAATATATCATTTTTGGAAAGCTCAAAAATAAGCCAAACTAAGCAATGTATTATTACATTATTTTATAACAACATTATAAAATATTATATTATTATATATTAAAATCATATAATAATATTATATTTATTATATTATTTAAGGATATGTAGTAAAACTAAAAAAATCAAGTAAGGGAACAATAAAATTATTTCCCATGTAGTTATTTTTCAAAGAGTAGTCAGAGAGATGAGATTAGGGAAAAGCACACAGATTGCTTTATATTGTACTTCATTCTCACCTAGAAGTTACATGTGTTCTTTGATTGATATCAAATATTATGTAAAGAAAACACTTTTTAAGATCAGTTTTAAAAACCACCTTGTTGTCTTAGTCCATTTAGGCTGCTATAACCACTGGCCAGCTTAGAAACCTGAGATACTCATTTCTCATGGTTCTAGAGGCTGGAAGTCCAAGATCCAGGTGCCCCTAGATTCGGTGGCTGTTGAGGACCTGCTCCCTGGTTCATCGACGGCTGTCTTCTTGTGTCCCACGTGGCTTGGGGGACGAGCTCTATGGGTGAGCGCTCTCCTACTTATAAGAGCACTAATCCTATTCACTTGGGCTCCACCTCACAAGCTGGTCACCTCCAACCCCCTCACCCCCATCTCCTAACACCGTCACACTGGGGGGTAAGGTTTCAACATGTGAATTTGCGGGGACCATACATTCAGCCTATAGCACTTGTAGAGAATCATACATGTGCCCCAGTGAGGTTAATGAGAAACTTTCCGAGCATTATATGAACAACTATTTATGTCTTTTTGGATGTTTATAAATTATTTTAATGGTGTAAGGGAAAGTAGGCCATTATGTGGAAATTTATCTGATTTGGACAAAAGGAGCTGAAAATTGCTAATTTCTTCATGGGACAATAAAAAATTATTTTTGCTCTCAGGATAATTTTCCACAACAGATCTCATAAACGGTTTAGGAAAACCTGTATAATTTAAAAGCTGTTAAAATGTAAGTCTTTCCTTCATTTTTCCTTTCTGGTTTTCTTTGCAAACATAATCATTTCATATTATGGGTCACAGAGTTTCTGCTTTGCTTAAAACCATATTCTTGTCCTTGCCTGTGTTTGCTTTTAGTAATAGAACTCACATACTTGTTTTATGTTAGTTATTTCAACATACTGCCGGTACTGAGGATATATGAGAAATATAAATTATGTATAAGTAAGCATTTAGAGTCAACTAGTTTTGCCCAGTTTAGGAGCCTGGGCTGTGGGTCTCCGTCACTTTGAATGACTGCTGTACCACCTGATTTAATCTCTTGCTCGGATCCTGCTTTAAAGAAGCCTGTGTCCTTTTGCTAATTCCATCAGCAGCAGCCTAGATTTTCCTGTATATCTCTGGTTTATCAGTTGACACATCACTCCATCTGAAATTTAGTAATACAGTCAGTTCCTCTCTTTTTTTTCTAGCATAGAAAGATATATTCTTAGCAATGAACTACTTACCCACTTAAACAGAAAGCAACATCATGGTTTCTTTAAAGATGCCTAGCATCCATTTACTGAAGGGAATTTCATAGTATTCTTAATGTAGAATAAATCCATTACACTTTGAAGACTGTTTGCCTCAGAATAGGACAATGTCTGAAAGTGGATAAATTATTTTCTCATACTAACTTGATTGATATGAAGTTAAATGTCATTAAGTACAACCAATGAGTGTTTTTACTATTTTTTTTAAAGCTAGATTCCACAGACTGCACATTTGACATGTTACTAAGTTGGTGAAATACAGTAAATTTAAAAAAAATTCAGTAGAAAAATTAAAAAAAAATTCTATCTTATACATCATGTGTGAGTGTGTATATGTCATTTGACTCATAGTTCTAAATACATTTAGAATAACACACAAGAGCGTGCCTCTCATGTTAATCTTATGATTATCTTTTTTAAATTACCTGTTTGATTTAAAAATGGTATCGAAATTAGTTTTTGGCAACTTGGAAATTAATGACAAATACTTTTTTAGTTACTAAGTGTTTTATAAATTTTATGTATTTAGGAAGCTGTTCAAAAATGCTTCTAGGAAGGTTTTGTACATTAAAAAACCTGAGCTTGTTAACTTACTTAATAGAGCCAGCACCTTGGTTATTGTTCGGCAATGAAGAGTACATAACAGGCATTGAGTTTAGGACTGCTTGGCTCTGCAGAGTTCACAGTGTCTGTGCCCAGGAGCATTAGGTTCACATCATGTCTTTTAACTAAAATACTAATATTTTTAATATTCACAGTGAATGGAAATTTCATGGTGGAACTCAGAAAAGGAGAGCGCATACCTGGATTGAGGAGAAAGTAACATAAAAGAAATCACTTCATACACTTATAATCGCACATATATATTTATAGGTAGAATTTTAAAATAAATTTAAGTGACATTTAATGGTTGCTGACATTGCAGAATTTGTCAAAAATTCACCAACCAGAGTGATACTGAATCAACTCTTAAATGCTCTGCTGTTTAGGCTTATGATCGCTTTCAGGCATTAAAATATTAAAATGTTATTTGGTGATTTTTGAATATTTAAAAACTATTCTTAGTGTGTATGTGTATGTGGGAGTACATTGAAATATTTTAATGCTGGAAAGAGTATTTTTTCCTCGGTTAAACTTTTATCAGGCATAAGTCAATGTTTATAAATAATAACAATTTTGTTTAATAATTTCCACACAGTAATTTCTAAGAGTTGGCCATGTTTTTTCAACGTTGCTAACATTTTTAAATTATCTCAGATTTTTTCCCTCCACAATAAGTAATCAACTCTTCAATGACTTCTATATATGTTTGGTAAGCAATTATCAGAAAAACCTTGTAAAGTCTTTTGGTATTCAAGATATAATCATTTGAACAGACTTTCTTCCGTCAAAATTACACATGCCACTTTAGTTTAAAATCAGCTGATGTATCATTGCTGCATTTTTTTTAAACTAAGAAACATTAAAAAAAAACTCACGATGCTTTAGTTTAAAATACTTTATTGATACAAATAAGATTTTGATTCTGCTTCAATTTTATTCCTTTTTATTTTAAAAGCTAAAGGAAAAAAATTTTCCTATAGCTTTCAATATATGGAAAATGAAAAGAATTTTAATTTTATGGTGGTAATCATAAACAGTACATTAGGTTTTCTATAATAACATGTACCATTAAAAAGCTTCATTATGGCCATATCTGATGATCTTTACATCGCAATGAGGAGGAAAGAGCATTAGTAAGCACGAGAATTTCATGGCATTTTTACCTGTTGTGGGCCCTGTAGTGTCACAAGTACAGGGAGTCACTTCCGCACTAGCTGACAGACACGGGCAGCTCTCGTGTCACTGTGTGTTGTCCCCTCATGTAACTGGAAGTGCTCCCTGAAGCCAGCCTGTGTTGCACAGCCGTAGATGAGGTCTTCATGGGTGCTGACCATAAAAAGTTCATCAAAGTAATGAGGCGAGGAGAGCGCTTGGTGCTTGTGGGCAGAGCTCAGCACCAAGGAGTGTGAACTGGCTCCAGCTGTGACAATAAAACAGCAGGTGGCTGCTGTCATTAGGGGTGGCAGATGAGGCAGGGGACTAACATGCAGCCCACAGAACTCTCATTTGTTAGCCATCGCCATTGTACCATGCAAAATAGCTTCCATCTCAGTCAGTTTTACTTTGCAAAATGCTGCACGGAGCCCCGCGTGCACAGGCCTCCTCCCGTCTCCCCGTCTCTGGTCTCAGCTCCCTGGCCTCACCTTCCCTCACGTCATCTCACCGTCACTCCCCTCAGCGGAGCACCACTTCCTCAGGTCATGTTGAGTATGGCCTGTGTTAGTCCAGGAAGCTCTTTGAATTTTTTAAATAATGGAGCCACCATTTTTGCCCAAGTGCTGCAATTATTTAGTATTAAGGGATGTTTGCTTTGTAAATGATGATAAAATGAGATACCACCCCTTTTGGGTTTTATGCTGTCCTTGTCTTCCCCTGTGAAGAATCTCAGACTGCAGTGAAAGAAATGGAAGAAATGAAGCAGGGATGTCCAAAAAACTTTCATGGATTTATTGTTTGAGGTGCTATACCATACATTTCAGAATTTACTTTTCTGAGTAATTTGAGTTTTGGAAGTAAAGCATCATGTTCTTTTAATAATAAGTGGGTTCGTGAGCAATTGCAAATATTGTTATGGTTGAAAGTGTAACAGGAGTCCCAAGTTTTAATGTCTTACTTGGGAAGTAAAACTCCAAATAATAGGAACCATGATTTTTCCTTTAATACTGTAGGGAAGGAAAATTAAATTAATTTGAGAGTAAGAAACTGGAGAAACAAAGCATCTTATTGCCACCTATAAAAATTAGACAAGTATGAAATTCTGTCACCTTTCTTTTGCAATTTTCTGCAGCAAACAGAGGCTAAAATTCATCAAGCAAAGTAAAATATTGTTAATATATAATCAGCTCTATTTGTGCTTATAGAGAAAAGATAGTTCAACCTTTGATGATTGATTCTGATGATTTTGTAGCATGTCTGTTACTCCTAAGAGATTTTTAAATTCATCTGTTTTTGTGTGTGTGTCAGTGTACACACATGGATTTTTTTAAAATTTATGAATCATTTCCATAATTGTTACGTTTGTTGCTTGCGTTACCCCAGCCTGGCCAACGGGCGCCCATTCACGTTGTCTTCTGTCTTCCTTTGATTCATCCCTGTCATCCGTTGAGCATTTTCTTATTTCCGGCACAGCAAGATATCCCAGGCCTGGGATCAGCTTTTTTGCCAAGAGCGCTAGATCCTTTTAATGAAGAATTGTATTTTTTAAGCCTGGGAGATAGGTGAATTCACTGGTCTTAGAATTTTTTTTCAGTGAGCAGACTTTTAAAAAATTTCTTACAGAATTGTTTACTGAAACATATTTTCAATCTACAGCTCTGTCCTTACTAAAAATAAAAATAAACACATTGAATACTATTTAAAATCCATATCATCATTTTCCAGTTTCTTTATAATTTGTCATTGAAAAGGCCTTTCCAGCCTCACTTTGCCTACATGCAGGCTGGAGCCTAGACACAGACCTGATGTTCCCAAACACATTTATTGTATCTCAGAATTTCCTTCTGCCAGAAGCTTCCTCCTTATGCAGAATTCTAGTTATGCTTAAGTTTTACTCCTTCTTTGAAAGTATCCAGAGTTCTTTTAGGCATTACTAAATCTCACCTACTTAATCATTTTATAGTATTTTTGGCTTATCAATATACAAGATACAAAATGTTATTCTGCTTAACTGTTTGCATCTCTTTAATGATATGTGATGTGTGAAGTTCAGAATGAATACCTGAATGAGTGGTGTACTGTGTTTGTGAGCAGAGAGAAACTCATTTACTGTTCATGTAATCCATGCCCACATAATCTACTTTGTTTGGATTTGCTTATTCTAGGCATTTCGTATAAACTAGATTATGTAATATGAGGCCTTTTGTACCTGGCTTCATTCTTGTGGTATGTTTTCAATGTTCATCTGTGTTGTAGTGTGGATCAGTCCTCCATTCCTTTTTGTGGCAGAGCAATATTGCGTGATATGAATACTGCACATTTCTTCCCTCCAGTCATCATTTCACGGGCACTGGGATTATTTCCTCTTTTTGTCTGTTATGGCTAATGCTGCTTTAATATTCATGCACAAGTTTTGTGTGGACATACGTTTTCAATTCTGTAGGGTACGTACTTAGGACTGGAGTTCCTGGGTTATGTGTTCACTGTATGTTTAACTGTGTTGTGTTCCTTCCATGAACATGGGATATCTGTTAAGTCTTTAGTTTCTTTTTGTAATGTTTTACAGCTTTCAGTGTATATCTTGCACTTTTTTATTGTTAAGATTTTTCCTAAGTATTTAAAATGTTGTCATAATTTTATTTTTGTTTCTTTATTGTTAGTGCATAGAATACCACTGATTTTTTTGGATATTGATACTGTATCCTGCAACATTGCTAGACTTGTTTATTAGTTTCAGTAGTTTTTTTGGTGGATTCTTTAGAATCTTCTGTGTACAAGATCATGCCCGTGGTGAGTGTTTATACTTCTCTCTAATCTGGATTACTTTTTATCTCTTTTTCCTTGCCCAATTTCCCTGGCTAAAACCTCTAGTACAGTACTGAATACAAGTGGTAAGAGAATAAACCCTTGCTTTGTTCCTAAACTTAGGATGGTGGCATTACTTTGTTCACTGTTAAGTACCGTATTAGCTATGATTTTTTTTTGTAGATTTCTTTTAGTTGCTTGAAGACATTCCCTTTCATACTTAATTTTTGATTTTTTTTCAATAAGGAATGTTGAATATTGTTAAATATTTTTTTCTATTGAGATGATCATGTGGTTTTGTCATTTATTTTATTAATAGGATGTATTCACTGATTTTTGTCAAACCAAACTTGTATTCTTAGAATAAATCCCACTTGGCAAACATATTTAATACTTTTCTCATGGTTGCTTGTTTCAGTTTCTTAGTATTTTGTTGACAAGTAATGTATCTAAGTTAGATTATATCTTCATCTTGTTTTTGTGTCAAAGTAATAGTGGCCTCATATATTCAGTTGGAAAATATTTACTCCTATTCTGTTTTTTGGAGGAGTTATGAAGGATTGGTTTTAAATCCTTTTAAAATACTTGTTACAGTTCATTGGTGAACCAATCTGACCTGAACTTTTCTTTGTTTGAAATTTTTTGATAAATAATTAAGTCTCTTTTCTTGTTATGAATCTGTTCAGATGATTTCTTCAATGCCATTTTTTTGTTTGTTTGTTCTTTGTAGGACTTTGTCCATTTCATCTAATTTATTTAAGTTTTTGGCAATCAATTGTTCCTAGTCCTTCTTTTAATCCCTTTTATTTCTGTAAGATCAGTAATTATGCCCTCTCATTCCCAGTTTGATAATTTGAATCTTTCCCCCCTTGCTTGTTCTAGCTAACAGTTTGTCAGTTACGATGATTGTCTCATATGAGCAAATTTTGAATCTCTTGATTTTGTCTACTTTTCTTTATCATTATTTATACTCTAGTTTTTATTTCCTTTCATCTGCTTATAGTGGGTTTTGTTTGCTTTTCTTTTTCTAGTTTCTTAACATGGATAGCTAGGTTGTTGATTTGGGGTCTTTTTTCTTTTTAAATATAGATGTTTATAGCTATAAAATTTCCTCTCACTGCTGCTTTAGGTGCTTCTTCTAACTTTTGGTGTGTTCTGTTTTTTTTCATCTCAAAGTGTTTTTAAATTTCTTTTGTCATTCTTTGATCCATTGCTTATTTAATAGTAAGTTATTTAACTTACACATATTTTTTAATTCCCAAATTTCCTTCTGGTATAAATTTCCAATTTTATTACAGATTATAATTTTATTACATACATATCACATTATTAAAGGAAATAAAATTATTCTGTTTATGATTTCACTCTGGGCAAATGTATTGAGACTTGTTCTATGTCTTAACATATGGTCTATCCTGGAGAATATTCCCTGTACACTTGAGATTGTTTTTGCTATGTGACATGTTGTATAGACATGTTAGTTTATAAGCATAGTTCAGTAAGGCAAATATTGTTAATAAAGTGAGTCAACACAAATTTTTTGGTTTCCTAGTGCATATAAAATTTGTGTTTATACCATACTGTGAGCTAAGTATGCAGAGCATTATATTTAATAAAAAAGTATACATACCTTAATTAAAATTTTTTATTTCTAAAAAATGCTATTATCTGTGCCTTCAGCAAATTATAGTAGTGACATTAACGATCACTGATCACAGATCATCATAACAAATGTAATAATAATGAAAAAGTATGAAACATCGCTAGAATTACCAAAGTGTCACACAAAGCATGAAGTGAACAAATGCAGTTGGATAAATGGCAACAATAGACTGAGTGCAGGGTTGCCACAGAGCTTCAGTTTGTGAAAAATGCAATATGTGCTAAACACAGTAAAGCAAAGCAGCGTAAAATGAGATTTGCCTATAGTTGATTTATGTTTTTATTCACATTTTCTGTCCTTTTAATCTTCTATCCAGTTGTCTCCATTATGTAATTTCTTCAACTCACATTTTTGAATTTTTCCATTCTATCAGTTTTTACTTATGTAGTTGGGACTCTGTTGTTAGGTACACATAGGTTTTAATTGCTATTTCTTCTTAATGGATAGACATTTTTGTCATTGCAAAATGTCCTTTTTTTGTCTTCAGTAACAATCTTTGTTTTAAACTCCATTTTGTCTGATAGAATTATAGCCACTGCAGATTTTTTTTTCCTGGTTACTGGTTGCATGCTATATTTTTTTCCATCATTTTGCTTTTAACTTACCGAGTTTTTGAATCTAATGTTTGTCTTTGTTGACAGCATATAGTTGGATCATGTTTTGAAAATCCACTTTGCCGTTCTCTACCTTTTGCTTGGACCATTTAGTCCACTTATGCATGATGTGGTTACTGAAAAGGTAGAATTTACATTGGCTGTTTTGCTGTTTGATTCCTCCATGATCTTATTTCATTTTTGTTCCACTTTTTCACCATTAATGCTTTGTTTTGAGTGTTAGATAAGTATTTTCTTATTTGCATTTTAAATTTCTTTTTGTATTCATAGATGCATGTAATATATATGTATAGATGTAACACATGTTACAATTTATATACATGCATACATTCATTGCATACATATATTATTTCTGTGTATATATAGTATGTAACATATATAACAATTATATGTGATTATTCATACACATTTACATATATGTATTTACTTTGTAGATAACAATATCTCAACTTACAACAATCTAGTTTTGATGAATACCAACTTAATTTCAATACTGTACTACCTCCAGTGTATTACTGTCCAGCTATTTGTGTTGAGTTAGAAATTATTTTATTTAAAATATTTTTTACTGAATAAGCAGGGTATAATGTTGACTTTTTCAGTTTTTGTATTTTAATACACAAATTGTTTATCAAATGCATGGTATGCAAGTAGTTTTCACCAGTCTGTGGCTTTATTCTCATTAGACAAGGGAAACTTAAAAATGTTGATATTATTAAATTCATATATTTGTTCTTTCATGGATTTTTTTTCTTTTTTCTTTTTTCTTCTGTAAGTATTTTATTTATCATCGAAGAAAAAGCACAGCAGCAAGATGTGTGTTGGCTTCACTAAAACCAAATAGTTAATCTGTAACATGGCTACTACACTCCGAAATTGAAGTCAACACAGTCATTACTACAAATTCTTGTTTTAATTCTTTTCCCTAATTTCCTTTATCTTCAGGATAGGTGTTTTAACAAGTAATTTGTAGTAATGGATTTTTCTTTAACTGTAATATCCAAGAAATTTTTTGCCCAGCTCAAGATTTCCTTTTATGTTTTCTTTCAGAAGTACAGTTTTAGATTTTGCATTTAGGCCTGTAGTGTATTTTGAGATATTTTCAATAAACGGTGTAAAGTATAAGATGAAGATAATCACCGTTCCTTTTGGTCTTCATTTTTTACTTGCATTGTGTCTGTAAATCTGACATCATTCTTTGGTCCTCTGTACATATTATGTCTCTTTTTCTCTGGCTACTTTTAAGATTTCCTCTTTATAGTTGGTTTTCTTTGTATTTGGTTTATTTGTAGTTTGCTGAGCTTTTTGTATCTGTGGGTTTATAATTTTCATCTAATTTGGAAAATTTTTGGCCACTGTTTCTTCAGTATTTCCCTCTCCCACTTGCACTTTTGGGTATTCCAGTTACATTGCTTGAAATTGACAACTAATTCTGTTTTGTTTTGTTTTTTAATTCTCTTTTTTTTCTGTGCTGTAATTTAAAAAATTCTGTTCTGATTTCTTGTCTTCTATTCTGCGTGTCAACTTTGTCTTTAATCCCATCTAGTGAGTTTCTCTTTCTCATTCTTGTTTTTATCTAAATATTTGCTTTGCATCTTTTTTATGTCTTCTATCTCTTAATTTATCTTTTTGGTCATTTGATATACATCTGTCGTAAGTGTTATAATATCCTTGTCTGCTAATTTTAACATCTTGTTTCTTCTGGGCAGTTTTAGTTGATTAATGTTCCTCCTCAATGTGAGTCATATTTTCTTACTTCTCTTAAGTGACCAGTAATTTTTCATTTTATTCTACACATTGTAAATTTTACTTTGCTGCTACTGTGTATTTTGCATTTCAGTACATATTCCTGAGCCTTGTTCTGGGATGCTGTTAATGCAATTGAAAAAAGTTTGATATTTTGTGCTTTACTTTTGAGCAGATTTGGAACAGTACTTAGTCTGTGGCTAATTATTCTCTACTGTGGAGGCTGACCTCTCTGTATAGGTTGGCCCTGTGTGAGGACTGAAGTGAAGTGTTCCTTCTAATCTTTTCTGTTTGTTCTTACTTTACCATTGTGTATATTTCTTCACACATCAGCTTGGTCAGTAATTAGCTGAATACTCCATGCGTTTCCTCTGCAGGTCTTCAGTTCTCTGTCTGCGTATAGGTCTCTTCTCTTTGCTACTCTGTCCCATGGATTCCAGCTGCTTGGTGTTTATGAAGTCTCATTTTGTCTCAAGTCAGGGAGTCTGCTCATCTTCAGCCGCTCTCCCCCACCTTGTTACACTGCCCCACAAATCTCTCTCTCAGGTCACTTTCTTTGCGTGATGTCCTGGGTCTTAAAAATTGTAACTTCCTATATGTTGTTGGTTTTTTTAGTTGATTCACATAGGAAGGGGTAAATCCCTGTTACTCCATCTTGTAACTTCTGAATCAGTCAGGCTTTTAGAATCACTATGATACATGCATGTATTACTGTGTGTGTGTGTGTGTGTGTGTGTTGAATAAAATTAAGGGATTTGTCCTGGGGATTTGGTCCTATACCACTGTGGAGCTTTTCATCCAGTTCTGTAAGGTGTTATCATTGCATCTGATGTTGGAGCTTGAACTCCACGGGGTTGGCAGTTGATGCTTGAGGGAGGATGTAAAACAGGGAGAACAAGAGAAAGGTGGAACCTCAAGCTTGAGCTGGCGCCACGAGAACAGATGGACTTCCCTGAGTGTTTCCATTGTCTCCGACATTGAAGGCAGGGGTGGAGGTGGTGCGTGGTGGCTTCTGCAGCATCGGGCCTCATCCTCAGTTACTTAAACTTACACAGTTGGACCAGGGGTCAGAGAGACTGATGGAGGCACCCAGATTGTGGAGCACAGAGTTTGTTGTTGCCTGTTGGCAATGCGGTGATCCTGCCGATAAATGACAACACCTGAGAGCCCCTGTTCCCTCCCGCCCTGTATGTCTCAGCAGAATCTCTCTCCTGGCTTCCCCTAACTGGAGACATCTTGAGAATGGAATTCTGGAAAATGCAGTTTGGCCTGTCCCCATGATCAAATCGCATCATGTACCCCTTGCTGTCTTTGCACTTGAACACATTGTCTTAATCTTCATTTAACCTCTTACAAAGACAGAAAAGCTCTGATTCTGCCCAACGTGGTGCACAGTGCAGGAGACAGCCAGCAGCACCCTGACCTGTTCCTGAAGAGGACTGACGAGCCATTTTTTGTCTGTGGGGGATAGTCATTTTTACTCTGTCTAATTCACATTTTCTTTTTGCTGCCTGTAACTGTAACAGTAAGTTATAAAGGTAACATTGTTAACACATCTTGTTTTAGATTAGGAGATTAAAAAAGGGAAAGAAAATAATCCTGAATTTATTTTAAGCATTCCTGACTATTTCTTATTTCAATTGGTTCACTTAGTTCATTTTATTATAAATTATTAAAGGAAAGTAGTTCACCCAGAACTCATATTGACATTTCTGCATCTCTTCAGTGCCGCAGTAATTGATAGTGATGATTACTTCCCTTGAAGCACTCCATGTTTTTGATATGCCTGCTGAATCATTAAATAAAGATTAAATTCTGTCCTATAAAATTTTTTATTAAGTGCATTCTGTTGTGTTCTAACTTTTTGCATAATTATTTTCCATGAGAGATATTTATCTTAACTGTATGTGAACCTTGATATAAGATACAGATTACCCTTATCTGCTTATATCTCATGATGGCACATTCATGCCAAATGAGTTCAAAAGTAGATTGTGTCATTTTGAAATCTCAGTTTTGGGCTCTTATTTATAAATAGCTCAATAAACATTGGTTTGGATAAACATATTGAATTGGTATGACCCGTTTCAATTCATTTTCATATAAATTATAACTTCAATATTCTTGTTAATCAAATAATATTTTGAAAGTAATAAATTTTAAGGTCATCCCCCTCCCCCAACCCCGAGTTGCCATTAAACCAGTAGTGTCTTTATTGAGTCTCGGAAATAATGCTGTTGAACAGTTCAACACTTCACACTCGCAACTCGTCTAGTGGGAATTACCAGGGGAGCTTTCTTACTGAGTGTGAGACCATGTGAGGGGGCTTGAAGCAACTGTCTACTGGTCCCTGTGGGCTCAGCCATTCCCCATTCCCTCTCAGGCAGGACTGGAGCCAGGAACTGGTCACCACTTCCTCATGGACATTGCTGCATTTCGTGTTATTGTCTTGTCAATTTACATAAAATATCCCAGAAGAAATTTGAAGACAAATTACATGTAAAAATGGAAATCCCCTTTCAGGTGAATTTATTGATTCGTGTTTTATTCCTTGACATAAACACTCTCGTGTGTTATGGCTCCTGCACATTTGATCAATAAAGACAATACCAGAATTATATGCTTGGATAGGAAGAGACTCTTAATTTATTAATAGCCATCATTTTTTGAGATTTACTGCATTTCTTGCAACATCTAGGCACTTTACTATAGGCTTCTCTGTACTATTTATAGAAATATTTTGTTGCTATATTTAATGCCACTTACCCTGAATTTTTATTTGGAAATTGAGGTTAGCAATGCCGTATATTTGATAACCCCTGCTAAACATTTATTACTGTATTTGGCATATGTTATTCCCTCGCCACAATGGTGTATTCGTTTTTATTTTCCTCCTTGCATAGAAGAGGAAGTCTCTGTGTCGTGGAAGGATGACTCAGGGATTCAGGGAGCCCCGCTAACCCGTGCAGACCTGTGCTGTGTCCTCCCTCCTCTTACCCCTGTTCTGGTTGGGAGTCCTCCTCTTCATCATCCCTGTGAGGTCAGGTGGCAGCTCCTGCGGGCTCACTGGGCTCCTGGCACTCCCGGAAGCCCGGCCACGCTGCCTGTAGTGGCATCTTCACAGCAGCCCGGGGGAGGTGGCAGTCTCATGCGGTCAGGCTACATACAGCCGGACTCAGCCCGGGTCTGGCACACCCCAGGCCTTGGGCTGCACTTTTCCCCTCGGGGTGCTGTGTGTGTTTTAATTTCTGTTGACCGCGTGGCACTTTCCTTTCTCAGGTTACTACCTTACAGGAACAGAAGGTCCTGCCCTTGTTTTGCCACCTTCAGAAGAGTGGGATGGCTCCAGGTGAAGGGCGCTTCTGAGTGAGCTCCTTGGGAGAGCGTTCAGTGGGTGTAGCTCGCAATCCGTGTCTTCCGTCTCACCCTTCCTTCCTTATAACCTGTCGCCATTCTAACATGTCTAACGTTGTGTTTCCTTCCCCTTCTTGGTCATGGCAATGCTTGTTCTATATTATCACTGGTACAGTTGTTTACTTAATTCATTGTATTTTTTTCCACAGCTCAGGTGTCAATAATTTCATTCTGTCTAACATTTCATTGTTATGAACTGACCCGAGGTCAAGTCACTGTTCATTTGAGCCTACATAAGATGTAGTTTTTGACTCTTGATTTCAGCATTTTTAGATATCCTGCTTACTGTGTTGTTTCTTGAACTCAGAAGTAAAATACGCCTTCATTGTTAATTTCCTCACTTATTTTGGCAGGTGACTTTTTAGTGCAAAATGTAAACAAATGCGGCAGACACCTGAAATAAGGCCTGATACCTGAATTATAATTTATAAGATGAAGAGCGACAACGAATCAGTGATCAAGTGCTGTAGGTGGGCTCTGATCACACATCCTGGGTCAAATCTGGACTCCGCCATCCGCTAGCCGTGTGTGCACCTCATACTTCTCATCTGTCTGTTGTTGTTCTAAGGGTTACATCAGTTGTGGGTATAAAGGGCTCAGAACAGAGGTTGGCAGTCTCCCTCTCTACAAACAAACACAAATACAAAACAAAAGAAACCCTAATATGTGACGGCTTTCATTATTATGAAGAATGTGGTTAATGTAAGATTAATGTCTTTGGGGTATAATATTTATAATCTGGCAACACTAATAATTACATTAATGGCAAATTTAACTCTAGGAAAAAAGAAGTAATAATTTGCTGAATGTCTCCCCTTCCTCTTTTGGGTAGTGCAAGAAATGGTGCATGAGTGTGTATTTGTGTTTGGGCCACTCACAGTTTCTTGGGAGAATATTTCTGATTGTTGTGGCTAACATTTTATAAAATCTGAAAGCTCACTGCTAGTTTTTGGACACAGATTGCTTACTCTCCCGAGAAGTGTGACACTTAGAAAAGTTTTTGTTTTTTGTGAATGAACAAAAATTTTTCAAGTTTTGTTTCTTCATGAGGATTTTCAATAAATATAGTATCATTTATTTTCATGGAGAAGCAAAACCATTCAGGAAAATAATGATTATAATTTTAAAGTAGTAAAGGATTATAGGTAATTTTAAATGTTGGGATGTTGATGATTTGTTTTTGAAGGGAGTTTCTTTATATAAAATTACATGGGTAAACATTTCAAACATGGAAATAGTGAGTTCTGTGTGATGATTATAACCAAAAAGGCGATAAGCATTCTGAGAAATTGTACCGTAGCATGCTAGAGAAACAAGGAAAGATACACATGGTTTGGCCAACAATGATTTGAAGAATGTCATTGAGAAGTGTAATTTTTAAGTATCATTTGATACCTGATAACTTTTGAATTTCGGAATAAACAAATACCATTTAATTGTAGATATTTCCTTTATTTACACGGCAAATTTTTTGACAGATTTGAATTCATTTGAACTTAAGGTTTTTCTGTGTTCCTTTAAGTTAGTGCGCTCATTTATAGGTAAGAGAAGTGGATGAAAATATTTTTTTGTGAAGTCATGGTTAAACAGTATAATGGAAGCTGCGTACAAATGTGTACAATGATGTATAATATATTTCACTTTACATGTTATGTAAATGAAGATTTAATACTTCATTTAGATTTGTAAAATTTTGTACAGCATATTTTACATTATCACACTAATATTGGCGTGATCTTGATTTCTGACACTTTGAGAGTAAAATGTCTTTTATCTTGGTTTTGTTTATAATAAAACCAATGCAGTCTATCTCAGCCGGCTGTTGTTTTAACAACAATCAGCATCTTTATATTTATTTTTAAGCATATTTATTCTTGTTAACTGATTGTACATTGTTTTTGTCTGACCTGTGTCACAGTCTTTAATTTTTAGTTTGTATCATCATCATATGATAAATATTTTCTTTTTAAATATATATATAAGGACTTTTCTAATCTCAGTGAATTAAAAAAAAAATCTGTGTCCTATTTCAGCTACTTCCTTTTTTACTCATTAGTTTAGAAAGATTCATACTCACTTAGATAAGTATTTAATATATTATAATGATTTTATTCGTGAATACTTTTACTTTTGAAGTATTTCCTTTTTCCTTTTTCTTGTTTTCCATGAGAGTATAATCTTTGATTAGTCAGGAGATGGGAATGGTGGAAAGAGCTGCGGATAAAGGTCACCAGGCATGAATCCTACTTTTGCATTTTCAGCTCCTTTGCCACATTTTCTTGAAAAAGTCAAAGTCACTTATCTTCTCTGAGCCTCAATTCCCTCTTCTTTCAGGTTGAGCTGATAACGCAGCGCTACTTATCCTGTTATGAGGAGCCATTGAGAAACTTAAAAATGCTGTGTAAAATGTGAAGCGTCATGATATCTTTTGCTTTAAAAATTTTTACTTATTATAGAAAAACGAAGAAGCTTGAGAAATCTAAAACTAAAGGTTGACTGGTGTTTGCTTCTCTTTATGTGTATTTGTACGTGTAAATATCAGAAGACAAAGAGGCACACACATGCGTACATGGGATGACGCTGTATGTTTGCTCATCTGCATGCCACGGGTGCCTAGGTCGTTCTTGCCCAGAGTAGGTCCCTGCGCATGACTAGAGGGACTCGCGCAGGAGCCTGGTAGGGTGAGAGCCGCTTCCTCCTCATGAGAAGCTGCAGGTTATAGACTGAAAGCTCCATGAGGACACAGCTTAAGCTGTCTGCTTTTGCGTCTTACACGCAGAACCTGCCTGTGGCTGGTCCATAGTAAGTCTCCTTGAACGTGTGGAAACTGAGTGCAAGTGTATGTGCTGCGTGCTCACTGGGGAGCGCGGCGTTTCGGTTGTATAGCTGTTCAGGTTCAGGATTATTTTTGTTTTATTTCTGGTGGTATCTAGATTATGAATTTTCCAAAGTGATCATTGTGTTATAATATTCATACTGTGATGGTGGCGGTGACGGGTAGGCTACATTCAGGAGTCACACGTTGCCGGCAGTATCATCGTCCTCAGAGGCGGGAAGGTTTATTTCGGGCAGTCTTGCTTGGCCTGCACTTTTTCACTGAGGATGGTGTTGAGACTCTCATGCTGCTCATACTGTAGCTAGACCAAATTGAAAGAATTCATATTTAATTTCAGTCAGGTTTTTGATGAATACATATTTTGCATATGACTATAATTGAGCTGTGTTTTAGTAGTATAAATTTTTCCCCATAATAAAAAATTTTATTATTCCTCTAAATATTTAGTATTATAGACATTCAGCAGATAACGTAAGAACGTTGTATTAAGCAGCTTTTCTTCCCCGTGTACTTTAGTTTTGCTCCCCTGTGTAGTGTATTTCTGTTTCAATTTTTAAACCCGAAACATTTTAATTAATACAATTTTTTTCTTTTAAAAACTGCACTGTGGTTTCTAAGCTCAGATCTCTTAAATTATACTTGGTCATATAAATAAGCTGTGCTTTGCAACTCTGGGTTCTTAACCTTTACTCTTTACTATTAGCTTTATGTTTTTTTAATTATAGGGAAATAGAGGACAGTAGGGAAGTTATGACTTAAACACTGTTATTACTGTATTTTTTTTTAAGGAAATGAAAAATATTTATTTTGTTCAAATCAAGCAGAAACAAACATAGAATATCTTGTCCTGTTATTTTTCCTAAGTATTTAATATCATCACAGTTTCTTTATATGTACTAATTCTTTTTGCATTTTGTGGACTGATGGTATGATTATTTATAGTTGTAAAGTGTGTGTTGTCCATAGTTATTACTTAATTTATAGAAAAGAGTGAGTGTTATTTTCAGTGTATATAAATGCATTATTTGAATAATGAAGTCATAGTCATTAAAAAAATACAAACATATTATTTTAGCTTCAAAACTGAGGTTCCCTAGTCTATGAAAATAACCAAAATAGACCAGACGTGAAAAGGAGCGTTCACATGTTGAGAAATTGTTTTGGTCTTGGCTTTTGACACACACCTCCTCCATAAGGCCATAGTGTTTTACTGTCTCGCATTGCCCGTTTGTGCAAACATGTCCAGATGAATTCAGTGTTTAATGTTAAGAATCTTATAACATGCCAATTTGATTTGTAGCCCTTCATATCATAGAATGCTAATTAAAATCATATTTTTGCATATGTCATGCCTTTCATGTACATATGCAAATAGATTCTGTTGCCTTTCAGCTATTAGTAATTAACTTTATGAAGGACAGCTGTAATACATAATTAACAAAAATGTTTGCAAGCCCTTTTACACTGAAAGTTACAACAGTAAATTTTAATTTTTTTGCTTATCAAGAGAGCCATTTTAGTCTGATGCTTCTGAATGGGATCTAAATTGTTTTAAATAATCAACACAAAGTAATTAAATTGTGTTGTACTATATGCGGTAGACGAATGGTGCTCTGAGCACTGCTGCTGATTCCTGTCCATTTCATATTTATGTCAACAGAATTGAGTTAAGTGATCTGATTTGTGTATAAAATAAGGTAGCATGTCAGGTAATACTTTTTGTTTGTTTAAGTTATTGATATCTTCTGGGCACTTAAGTACATTTTTGTGTGTGTGCTGCAGACACAATAAACATTTATATCATTTTAAAAAACCTCTCTTCAAGTTATTACCATGTTTTAAGGAAGCTTCATGAAGGCTATTCATTTTCTCTTTTATAGTCCCTTAAATATTTAATAAAATGACATTTTCTCAAACTCATTTCGTGATTGAAGTGTGGGATCAACGAGGGTCAGGGACTGTGACACTGAGGTGTGGCTTTCTCTCTCTGACTGACACTGAAGACAGGGACTGCAGAACTGAAGTCATTGTTTTGGTCATTGTATACTCAATACTCAAGTGAGATAATGAGCCAGACAATTTAAATGCAGTTATTTCTTTTGGTTTTCAGGTATTGTAGTATATTTAATCTGTATGCAAGCTTTCTGTTTAGCACTTAGTGCTATTGTAATGTGCATTTTCACATTATGTCTATATATACTTGTCTGTTTTTAAATACTTTTGTACATATTTCTAGCAGAGTCAAGCTTAGGTCTATAATTACTTTTTTTTTTTTAGGGTTGCTTTTGTAATGAAGAAACACTTAAACACTCATCTACTGGGCAAACATGGAGTTGGCACGCCAAAAGAAAGGTAATTTTCGTCCATTTTTAAAACTTAACAAATATATTTTCATTTTAGGCTTTGTTAGTGAGGTGACTCCTAGAATTTTTATCAAGCCAGTTCATCATGTTTTACATTATGGTAGTCTTTTGTTGAGTATCATATTTTATGCCAGTCTCCCATAAAAATTTAATGTCCCTTTTTAATTTTAAAAAATTCGATCTAAAAATATTTCAAACGATTTGAGGGACTATGAATTTGTGAAACAGCCTTGAAACAGTAGAAGAGTTAAATTAGAGGGGATTGATCTCTGAGAATGCATGAGAATGAGCTTAAATAAATATGTAAAACTGAACTGTCCATTTTCATTTGAATTTTGCATATTTTTATTTTGAGGTTTTAAAATAACATTTTTGAATTCTTACCGTAGAATTAAACATTGCTGATATTAAAAAAGAAATACATCTTATGTCATCCCCCAAATAATACTACAGTTGCCATGTCATGAAAAATAACACTACAATTACCGTGTCATCAACTGCCAGGTTTTCCTTTTTCTTGCTACTGTATCATAATTAGCTTCATCACGTAGACTTAATTATATTAGGTGAACTGAGATACAGCGATGTCAGCTACCAGGTGAGCCTGGCTACTTCTGAAACTTTAAATCGTTAAAATCTGCAGCTCACCCAGCACTCATGCAAGCACCCTCACCTCCTTCAGGGACCTGGTAGTTTCTGACTTGCCCTGAATTCTCTAAGGTGGTATCTGAAATTCTGCAGACCCTCATGGGAACTTTTGTTTTAAATACTGTTTTAAACTGTGGGTCATGATGCAGTTTGTTCTATCACTTTGTAGCCTTGGGCTTCACCTACCATATTTGTAAATGTGTAATAAATTTATAAACAATTTAAAGTGCTTTTACCAATATTGTCTATGTTCACAGGGTGTTTAACTTGATTTTTCTATTGAGGGCATGTTGTTTTCTTTAGCATTTTAGTCTGGACGTGACTGAAGAGTCAGAATATTGGGGTGTTACATATGCTTACTTTCTGCCTTTTGGTTTTCCATAGTTTTCTTTATAAACGTTACATTCAATCTGAGCCAAAATTTATGTGTTGAACAGATCCTGAATGCATCATTTTTGAAATTCAAAAGATTTTGTATTATTTAAATTATAATTTGGGACTTGTCAAAGTTATGTTTCATAAGTCTTTAAGAAACAAAACATTTTCTTGTGGGGAGAGTATATAGCTCAGTGGTAGAGCACATGCTTAGTGTGCACAAGGTCCTGGGTTCAATTCCTAGTACCTCCATTTAAATAAATAAACAAATAAATAAATACCTAATTACCTACCCCCAAACAAAATTTTAAAAAAGAAGCAAAATATTTTTAATTGCTGTATTCTTGTTGCTTTCATTTGCATTATCTCAGTTAACCATTGTATGACCTTAGCAGTGGTGCCTTATCAGACTGGTATCACAGAGGTAAAGGTAGATATTCAGGAATATACAAGGATTTGTTCAGTATCTCATAACTAATAAGTGTTAGAATTGTTATGTTTCTGACTAATTCTACTGCTCTTCCTTGTCCTGATTTTATTGTCTTGCATTGAGAATCTTCACATATAGATACTTAGGGTGTTTTATTCACACAATAAATTTGAATGAAAATAATCCAGATCGATTAATTAGTAAAAAGAAAATATTTACCTACTATATAACTAGGATACACTTTGAATTCAAATGTATCATTTTTGCTTTTTATTTAGAAATTTAAGCAATTTGAATGTGTTTGTTCATATTACTTCATATTAAAGAAAAAGTCATCACCTTATACATATGTTTATCCTCCAAGCACCTTAAAAATACAGATACCTTCTGTATCTGATGGTAGGAGTGTGAAACTTCCAGTTGTGCTCAGGTTTTCCATTTTCCTTTTCCTGTGCATTCCAGGATAACTCTCTTTTGCTTTCACTCATTTCAGTCCCCAATACAAAAACGGAGGCTAAAAAGAGGCATGAGAAAGATTGCACATTCTCCTCTATGAGGTGTCTAAGCGTTTCCTCCAACAGTAACATGATTTTTGTCCTAAAATCAGGAGGTGAATCTCAAATGGAAAAGTGTCTCCCCATTTGCTGGGCCATTACCTTCTAAGTTGTCCTAGTGTGGAGTTCATCTAACCTGGACATTAGATTGAATTGTTTTTCCTGCTAGAAATTCCGTGTTTCAGAGGACCTCTTGTTTATGGTATCTGCTTGTAGCTCATTCCCTCTTCCTGCACAGAAAGACTGAGCTGGAATGCCAGGGCTTCCACCACAGCAGGATTTCCACAGTGGTCCACAGCTCGACGAGACCAAGATTTAAGTAGCAAAATCTAGCACATTACATGCCCAAAGGCTCCTTTCTTCCAGTCCACCCGCCTCCATTCCTTGGAGAGGGAATTGACGCCTTTGAACAGTTTTAGGAAACAAAGAAACTCTTTACCAGCATGTTCAACCTTTACTTTGGGCATAACTGTTGTCTAAATTAAATTAAACATTTTTTCTTACCTACTTAAAACATTAATGCCTTGGCTATAATTTTGCAAGCTTGCTATATTTTAATTTCTTTAGGACAGTGTAATCAGTTTATTTTTTTGTTTTGAACTTAATTCTTTCCTCTTATGCATTGCACATTATAGCAAATAGTAAGAGAAGTTAGCTAAATAGGCTGTGACAATTAAATTAATAATACATTTTGTTTGCAAGTATTTAGGCCTTATGCTTTGACTGATACATGCAAAAATGATAATTTATTACAAATAAATCCATATTCTTACACTATAGTTTGATGAACTAATAAATTTTGTCAGTGTGACTGTCATTAGCAACAGAAAACTAGTTTCAAATTTTTTTGACTCCCTGAACACCTGAAGTGATGGCTTGTGTAAGAACATAATTTTTGTCCCTAAGTTTGCATAGCCTCATTTTAAGGTAGCATATAGCTGTGTTTCTGAAGTCTTATACACTTAAATACAAACTACTAAATATAGCCACATTTGGTTCACATTCCAAAATAATAAACTCCAGTTAATTTGCAAGTTCATTCTGAAGTAGTCCCTATTTTAAATGAGTAATTCTCTTTGTAATATAGTAAGCCGAAGTAGCTTTATGACTCCTTGAATTCGCTAATAGTAATCTAGAGAACCAGCTTATGCACAATTACAACAGTTGAAACAGCCCGAATAAGTGTATCTTATGTGAAAGCCAGGTGCATATTGCGATGGGGAGAGATGGCATTCGGGCTTCAGTGCTTGGCAGTCAGCTGGGCTTTGAGTGACTGTAAATAGGAGGAAGGGGAAACGATTCGCGCAGAGTTTCTGACCTGATGCATTGCTCTTGTGGTGTCTTGGAGACACCAGGAAATGTCTATACTGGTGGTTTCTCAGAAGGGCAACTGTGCTCCCCAAACCAGTTTTATCAATAAAAGTTTTAAACTGGGTACCTGCATCAGAGAGTCTTAAGAGCTAAATAATGTACTTGTTTTTTTCACATTATTAATGAATATTAAGATCAAAACCTTAGTATTTCTTCAGTGAAGCAATTTTTGGGGAGTTTCCGATTATCTTTCATCTCAGACAGTGCCTCATTGTCAGTCTAGCTGTGGGGTGTGTTCAGGCCCCTGGGGGTGGGCTCTAAGCTGTCCAGTGTTTTTGTTCAGGCAAACGGGTTTCCCTCAGCCTCCTTCAGATTCCTGAGCCCTGAGGTTTTTGCTGGCTCCTCCTTTTCATCAGACATTTGAAATTTGTGGTTAGGCATCTTCCTTTTAACAGTACCTTGGAGCTGATTGATAATGAAATCTTTCCCCCACATTTGTATACGTACCAGATGGTACGTGTTCTGTGTGGGGGGCAGGACTGGGCTCGGATGTGCGGTAAGCCGTTGCTGTAGGACGTGACATTGTGTAAGGTGTCTGGTGTCTGCCTCGTCTCCTTTCTTGACAACTTTTATGTTTATATGTTAAAGCTGTATGCCAGCATCATCATGGCTTCCTGTCCTTCACGTTCTCCCGAGCGCGGAAACGTCGCCCAGGACCCAGGCGTTCCTGGGACACGTGCAGGTGCACGCACTCGCATGGTTGTTGCTGCAGCTTTGCCAGGGATACTGTGGGTTGATTAGAAACTGAGGTTACTTTTAAAGGAGAGAATAATACATTTTATAAAAGCTCTGAATTACATGTATTTAAATAGACTCAAATTTGCCCTGTTGGAAGAGATTCTATTCCTACCATGAGGCCGGCTGCTGTTGCTGCCCCCTTAGCGTCCGCTGCAAAGACGTGGCCTGCCTTTTGGCCAAGTTGTTACTGTTGCTGGTATTTTCTTTTATTGAAGAATCAGCCGTTTTCCTTACTGTTTACTCCATGTGAATTTCTGTGAGGTGGATACTGTTTTCTACTTTATTGTTGAAACGGTGGCTCATTCTCATGGGAGCCGTGGGAAATTTCATCCTGTGTCGAGCGTCCTTCTTGCCACCTCTGAGCAGTGTCCCTGTGACGCTCGTCAGGCCTGTGCCCCGCACTGCCCACTGGTCTCCCTCTCAGATCCTCTCTTGCTCCCAAGGTCAGTGATTTTTTTTTATGAGGCCCAATTTTGGGGGGAAAAAGTGTCTATGGGCTCCTCCATGCTTTAAAAAATTATTTATACAAGAAATGACTCTGTTGAGCCAAAGTGGAGTAATCCCCTTCAGTTCCCTCTGTCTGGGATTGCTGATTTGAGAGAGTTGGGGGTTGTTATACCTCACTGACCTGCCGTTGCTTTCGTGTGAGCTGCGGACTCCCTGTCTTCTGTCTTCTCCCACTTCTCCATCTGCAGACAGTATCCAGGTTATAAATAATATCCCATGGTCATTTGACATGGTTTTACTGTAAGGAAGTTGGGCAAGCCTACTAAAGGGTTACTTCTATGTGGGAAGATAGATGGAACTCACATCCAAGCCAGGGCTATTACTTTTAGAAAATTTCCTTCTATATTTTACTGGCTTAATCTTACCATTTATTAAGTAACATAAGGAGGTAAGTATACATATTTTCCACCGAGGTTATCTTGTCAGCATCTGGGTAGTGTTTCTAAAGTAAGGGGGTAGTTCAGACGTCCTGTGGCTGCTTTATGACAAGGGTTTTCTTACTGGAATGCGTATATTCTCTTACTTTGTGGATTTTCCAGGTGAAGGTTAGCAAAATAAGTGTCAGCTCCTCATTTGTTTATTGAAGTTTCTGGTTTACTTTTTCAGGAGGTGCTTGGACCTGTCACAGAGAGTCCTTGTGGCTCATCTCTGCGGGGACAGAAAACCCCTTTTCGAGTTTGTAACTTGATTGGGTCCCTCAGCTTCCATGAAGCAATGGCAGCCCTGCTCCTGCTTCAGTTGTGTAGTCGAGAGCTGTGTGGAATGTCTGGACTCTGTGTATCTGTCAGAAATTCAGTTTGCTGCTCTGAATACACCCTCTTCCGCTCCTTTCTCAGTGTGCTTCCAGTTTTATCCTCCAGTTGGTCCCATCGCTAGAGAACTGCTTTCCTTCACTGCGCTGTTTCTGCTGTCTTCCTCCAGCAGCATTTTTACTGATTTTGTGCTTAGTTTTTATGATAATGACTTAAACCTAAGAGGTAACCTTATAAAATTCCTACTTCATTGTAAAGATACGGTGCCCAGGGCGCTGCTCCTGAGCAAATGTTCTATCTTCCGTGTGAGACGCAGGGGGCAGTTTCTTTCTGGTCCTTATTCCAGGAAAAGTTGTGCCTTTCTGAAACTGCTGGTCATTTTGATCTTAAAGACTAGCAAATCATGTGTCTAATTGAGTTTTCCTCTTTATGTTTACTGCTGGGAAGCTCAGTGCTAAAACTATAATTCATCTCTGGAAAGCCGGGTGAACTTCATGGAATGCATTTTATTTACTACTGTTATTTCTAGTTTCATCTTTTTTTCCCTTATGGGAAATTCCCATTTTATGTGAGTGGTATATTTTTAACAACATCACATAAATCAGAGCACACATAATTCAAGGGGAGTTTTGCAATGGGAATGTCTGTGAAGTAGGTCAGCTCCGGGAGGACGCATCTCTTCAGCCCTGGGGTTTGGGGCACTGTGTTACGCAGTGTGCCGCCCTTTTATGAGACTTTTTCTTAATTGTCCTTGCCCTGTTGCATGAAAGTTTAGTGCACTTCTTTGAGCAACTTCAGTGGTTCTTTCTGTTTCTCAAGATTATCCGTTAGTTTGAGGAACGCTCGCTCCTCAAGTGTGCTGAGCAGACATGGTATGTACGCCCACCCCTCACGCCCCCCGCCAAAGAAGGGAGGATCGCGCGACTTCTGTACCCGGATCCGTCAGAAATGACTGCTGTGCCTCGTGTATCCCAGCTATGCTGATAAAATACCACGTCTGCTACTTCAGGGGGAAATTCTTTGTTAGTAGTGGAGGAAGCCTAAGTGTTACGAATATACATGTTACAGAAATATGAGGTTGTTTTCTGCCTTTTCTCATTGTTCAATTTTAAGCTAGCATTTTATTGAGTATTCAACTCTGTGTATTTTATTCCCAGGCATTTACATAGACATGAATATTTTATGACTCCTGTTATTTAGAAGATGCTGGTTGTTACGCAGTTATCCATAATATGTAAAAAGAAGAGCTACACAGTGAAACCAAGGAAAGTCTTAGAAGAGGGACCAGTTAGTCTTGCTTCAGGGATACCGTGGCGGGTGCTGATGAAGGCCTCTTGTCCGTTCATCAGCTGACCCTCACAGTAGACGTGTACTGCGGCTCCTCACGGCTGTCCCCAGACTGAGCTGGAGCCTGGTGCTTGCGGACGATACAGCCTCTGTTCTCGTGCCCCTTCAGTTTGGGCTTGATGGACTGAGACTGAGGATAGAGGGATAATATGCACGTGAGAAAAACGAGAATTTTGTTAGTTGTAAGGCTCTGATGAAAATACAGTAGGGCGCTGTTCCAGGGCGTGTCTGGGCCAGGTGATGCTTTAGGGTGAGTGGTCAGGAAGAAGGGGTGAAGCTTGGAGTGGGAGCCTTCCCTGCAGAGAGCACAGTCGAGGCCACAGGGAGGTGTGTGTGCTGCCTTAGGGCTGGGGGAGGCGGAGGGCAGAAGATGAGGAGCCAGGATCCAGCCGTGCCCTGTTCAGGAAATGGTCCCCCCGCGCCCCCCATGGGGGTATTTCACTCAGGGGGCTTATGGGAAGGGTAAGGGCGAGCCTGGGAAACTGAGTGGGAATCAGGCCCAAAAGAACCTTGAACACTCTGCCTGCTCTACCTTTTACTCTGCACACACGGTGAGGCCAGCCAGGTTCCCAGCTCCTTTGGGACTGGACCTCTGTCCACGTGGAGCTCGGACGCCAGGGACAGAGGCCCGGCGGGCTAGTGCTGGCGCAGCAACCCGCGCTGGAGGACGTTGTGCACCCGGCTTCCGGCCTCCCTCTCTGGTGCATGCTGCAGAGCTGCCCCGCAGACAAGCCTTCCAGTCACCCGTCTCACGAAATGCCTTGTTTCTTTGTGCTTCACAAATACTGCACTTTTTACAAATTGAAGGTTTGTGGCAACCGTGCTTCAAGCAAGTCTATCCGCACCATTTTCCCAGCAACACTCGCTCACTTCCTGTCTCTTTGCCACGTTTTGGTGATTCTTACTATATTTCAGATTTTCTTACTCTTACTCTGTTTATTACAGGGGTCTGCTATCAGTGATCTTTGATGCTGTTACTCTGATAGTGTGAAGGCTGCGATGACGGTTACTTAGCATCTTTTAGTGATAGAGTATTCTTAATTAAGGTATGAACGTTGTTTTTTTACACATGATGCTATCCTACACTTACTAGACTACAGTATGGTGTAAATGTAGCTGTTATATGCACTGGGAAACGGGGAAAATTCACGTGACTCACTTTATTGTGACACTTGCCTTGCTGCGGTGGCCTGGACCTGAAGCCAGTGTCTCCGAGGTCTGCCTGTACTTTGTGAGACACTCTTTCCCAGCTCCAGGACCTGTTTCTTCCTTTCTCTGTACTTCTGTTCTTCCCCATCACACTCATACAACTTCCCACATCTACCGGCTGTGAATCTGTATCACCATTGTATTTCAGGTTTCAGGCTGAGGCTCCTGTCTTCTCTGAGTTTCTTTCTTGTTTATTCCAGCTCTAAATGATCTTGCTTTTTTCATCATATTCCTATGAAACCTTGGTGACTAAAGGATGTGTGTGTGTGTGTGTGTGTGTGTGTGTGTGTGTGTATGCACTCATATATATGTATATATATAAATTTCTTTATCCATCTCCCAAAATAGAAACCCAGAAGACTGTGATGATACTGCATAAGTTATAATTATGTTATCTAGTACTAGTTCATAGAGTTCTTAGACCAGAAATGTAAGGTTTAGTACTGATAATCTTTATTAAAATGACGTCTATTTTGTTCTGTTGCCTCCTCTTTCATTCTTCCATAGAAATAAGACAATTCTGTAGAGATAGTGAACTATACCTTTTCTAGTGTGAATGTTCTGATTGTTCTGTATGCGATCATACATGGCTGTTTAATGTGACCAGTTAATTTTTAAGTTTTTTTTTTTTTTTTTGGTGGGGGCTACCATTTAGTTTAGTAGTTCAGTCAGATCTTGGATGTAAGAATATCTGCTGTTTTGACTCTTTTTAAAGTCAATGAACAGGTGATCCTAAATATGATCAATCAGATATGTTGAATGTGCAAAATATAGGTGTTTTCCCCTGGCAGGCATCTAGAATATTTTTGGCTGTGCTCTTATTTCACTTAAATTGCGTTTAGAGCACTGGGGCGTATGCTTCTGGACTCTGACTGAAATATGCCTTAAGCGCTTATCTTTAATTCCCAGTCAGTGCTGGAATTAAGGAGAACAAAGGCCTATATGTTCACGGCAGCCTTCAGTTATGCTTAATTACCAGCCTGCTCACAGTCTCATTATACAGTGCTGACTTCTTGTGAGACGTTCTTTTTATTCGTGATGTCTTGGTAGTTGCTTCTAAAAGTCCAAGAATAAAATTTTTCCTGAGGAATTTTCCAGGAAACTTCCATCCTTTCTGAAGTAGTTTTTGTAAAGTCGGATCAAAGCCATTTGATGATGCCTTTTAACTGACGAGAAACAAGATGATGATGTTTCGTCACGCTGCAGAGCTCTGATAGGAGAGTCAAGGGTTTGCACGGGGTATTCTCTGGTATCGTCCCCCCCGACCCGTTCATGGTCCTTGGGTCACTGGTATGATCCATCGTGAGCCTCAGACGGGGCCTCCCCGCTGGTGCTGTGACGCGCTCACCAGTGCACCCAGAGAAGACAGGCAGACCTGATGGTCCCCGTGACATGTGCCGACCTGTTAGTAGTCCTGATGTTCCGCAAAGTGACTGTCTTTTACTTCAGCAGATCCTTCATTCCCTTTCAAAAGAATCGTGATGCCTTTTGATACTTACTAAGGCATTAACACCTCCTAAGGTTGAATCACATGAAATCAACAGTTAGGTTTAAAAAATGTCAAATACTGGCAATCTCATATGAGTCAAACCTATTCTGTTTAGAACTGTGACTAGCACATGGCGAGAGTATAGAGATCTGCTTTCCAGGGAGTTAATCCTTTCCATTGAGTTTGAATGGAATCCAGTTCTTGCTTCTTTCACGGACAGTGGTTTCCTAGACATGGCAGAGGGTGGTAGTGTGATACAGAAGTTGGATCAGGAGAACGTGAAATCTGTCTCCACCTGCTTTGTTTATCCACTCAGTGTCACATTAAAAACTATGTCCCCACGTTTTCCGGGCCTGGGTCAGCTATGTTTCGTTTTCAAGGTCCAGATTTTGTCTCACTGTGATAATCGTCCCCCAGATTTCCATTCTGTGTGATCGCTTCTTACTACTAAGAAGACTGATATACAGCTTAGCACGTTCTATTGTGAATGTATGCCTTGCGTCCACACTAGATAACTTCTTGAGGGTGTGCTTGGCAACTTTCCTTCTCTGTCCCAGCTTTTCAGAAGGTGATTGATATTCAGTGAATATTGATAGATTTAAAATATTAAAATCTTCACTGAAATTTTTTTTTCCAAGATGAACTTTTTTCTTAACTGGTCTAACACATGATTTATAGTCACATTTTTAAAAAGGTATTTCAAACTAGCATGGTTGTATATATAGCTGTATATGGTCCTGCCTCTTAATTTAGTCAACCTCAAGTGCATTCTTCCTGAGTCAACATGGCTTTATCACCTTATCTGTGAGGCCAAGGATGACACCTGTTTGCACTTCTCAGGGTTATGGAGAAGTGGACAGGAATTTATACAAGTATGAAATATACATACAAAGTCTATATATATGTATATAATATATATATTATATATAATGTATATATATGCATATATATAATATATGCAGCATCTTATAATTTAAAAAGTGCTTATTTTTAGATTAAAGCATATTAAAGAAATTTTTAGTTGCTAAGTTCTAAGCAATATCTGTGTCTCTTTTATGCTAATCTGATGGAGAAAAGTATTATGGGAAACACCAGATTCAGCAGAACATATATATGAGTTTTTATTTAAATTATGTCCTAATTTTCTTTGACATTAATTTAAACAAGTTCCCCTTTCATTCTCACAGCACATTGTAGTATTCAGATGTCTTTTTCTCATTTCATATTTATAATTATGTAATATGGATATGCTGTATATTATTTGGCAACTAGAAAGTGGCAGTCTTGTTGCTGGATACCAGATCTTTAAACTTTTATGCCTTTTCTTTAAAAAATATTGTTTATATGAGATTTTGAAGATTAGGAAAATTTTTAACAAAGGAATTAGCCCAGTGCTTATCGTTTATTAGTGCTCACAGTAATAGTATATGAGCATATTCACAGTTTCAGTGAGTTTTTTGAGCTTTCTGTTTTGATTAAACAGGGAAAAAAAAACATACATAGAACATAACTCTGTAAAACCAGCAGAAACCAAGTGCTCTGTGTGAAGCAGGAAGGAGGTCCCAGAGACCACGCCAGTGTTAGGGCGCTTTCTCTGTGTCTTGGAGAAGGTGTCTGTTTCGCAGCAGATTAAAGGGCATCCTTTCATATGGCGAGCTCTCTTACTTGCACAGGAAGCCAGTGACTTTTGCAGCTTTCATACTTAATACGATTGTTGACCCCTAAGTGATGAGACATAATTTAAATTTCTGTGGAAATTCCTGTTTGAATCTGACATGCTCAGGTACCACTGAGTCAGAGCTCAGAGCTTAGCTGGTGTTAGAGCCCAGCCTTCAAATCTCAGTAAGCACGTCTTTATGATGTGCTCGGCTTGTCATGTAGGTGTCTGATGCCTCTGAAGAAGTGCTTAAAACCCAAACAGTTTAATCAAATGGATCCAACTGCTGGAATTGGTGAAAAGAAAGAAAGAAATCTAAGAATGTAATCATTTTTTGCTAGAGATACAAGGTTGAGATTAATTAAAGTGTGGAATGTAATGTTCTAGTTCTCAGGCTCAGTGGTAAATTCACAGATGTTCATTGCATTGAATAAATAAAATAAGATGGGGCCACAAATGGACCAACGTTAAGGAAAGATCATTTTTGGCCCAGTTTGTGCCTTGAGGTCTATGGAGTGAGACCATGCTCTCCCACATTCAGATGGCCCAGGTCACGTGCTTGATGTGAAACAAAGGAAAGTTAGTTTGAGAACCTTTTATTTAGTTCTCTAGTTAGTATCAAAAGTACTCCATTCAATGAAAGAGAAATGAAGAGATGTCTGTCTTATTGGTAATGTTATGAACAGAAGACATCTCACTTTCAACAAAAATGTCAATTTTTAAAAAATCGTTGGTCTTTAAAAATGTATCTGAAATAACAGCAGTGAACTATTGATTCATGTGGTATTAGATCACTTTTATTATGAGAAAAGTTTGTTTTGGAAATTTTAGGCAGTGTTTTTCTTTGCATAGTGCCAGGTTGGCAGTGGAGGGACCTGGCCGAGTGTGTCATGGAGAAGCGTTTCTTCAGAGTGAAGAGGTTCTTAGCGGGGAAGGGTTGGAGACCAAGGCAAGTCTTGCAGGTGGAGATGACGCCTTTCCAGAGAGGCAGGCGTGTGTCAGCGGGAGCCCTCACCAGGCCTGCAGGAGCTCCTCACCGGTCAGCAGTCCTGGTCGGGCCCCGGCAGTGTCTGAGAGCTCTGTCTCGGGGATGGAGGCATTTTCATCCGAAGATGACAGTTGCTACTTTCAATCATAAATTGCTTCTTCTCGAAGGCCCATTTTAAATGGCCGTGCTTGGCTTTACGGTTATTTTTCTCAGTTCCCAGCACGAGCGTCCCCTGCCTTTCTGCCGTGGTGCCGAGGACCTTGCTAAGTGTGCGTCGTGTCACCGCACAGGCCTTAGGGACTCCTCCATCCCGTCCTGCCCCTGGAGACAGGTGATGTGGCTATCGGAATAAT
>NC_087463.1:24832796-24867796 GCF_036321535.1 Camelus dromedarius
CCTGCTTTCAAATTTTATCTAAATTTCATTCTTTGAAGCATAAATTTTTAAAATTTGTGTTTCGTTCTTAATTTGTGGCACTTCAAATTTTAATATTTAAACTCACATGCAGCTAACTGAAGTCATGTAGCATTGACTTATGTTAGGTATTACCTTTGTGCTGAGAATTGCACAACCCGAGAACATTCAAAAGAGTAAGTTGAACATTGACACCAAAAACAGCATTTAAAAAGTTCTCATTTTTTTTCCATTTCACTTAAAGACGTTGATAATGTGCTCATGTAATGTTTGCTTCAAGCTCTGTGTCAAAATTTATATTGTTTGGGTTAATGTATAGTGTTCACCGTTGACTAAAGATTTCCTGTGGGCTCACATGGAGGCACCAGATGCAGCAAGGAGCAGTGGGGTGATTTTTAACCTGAATTTACATATTCAAATTAGCTTTAGGTACATTTGTCACTTTCAGGTTCTATTTCGACAGTGTTGCCATTCTTGACAAAAATCTTTGCTTTTCATCTCTTTACTAGTTCCTTGGCTAAAGCCTGTCAATACCATTACTTCACGGTTATGCTTCAATTTTGGCTTAAAATATCATGGTCTAACAGTCACTCATGTCATTGATTACCCACGGCTTTGAGTAACTTTAGTAATGATGGCAGATGTTTTTATCACTAAGGGAAAGTCAAAAGAATAGCCTTAGGCACATACAGATACATACACATTGTCTTTCTTTACATTTTTAAAGTCACCAAGTGAAAGTATTCATGTGATGTAACCTGGGCCCAAAGCACATTTAGTCAGAAAATAAAATTAATTAAGTTTTCTGAGTGCGTTCTGAGTTTGGTCTGCTTTATGTAATGCTTGATCGCAGTGCTCCATACCATTTTTCTATTGTAGTTTTGTTATTCTTGCACTAATTTGGTATACGTTCCTGCTTCTGGGTCTGCTGATTAGATTGTGTTTATTACCATTTTAATTCAGCTGTGGTTTTCTTTATTCTCATAGTACTTTTTTATTCTCAGGTTTTTTCCAGTAAGCAAAACTTTGGTCACGTTGCTCCCTCATCCCCTGACTTTTCTAGTTGTTGAGATCATTTATCTTTTCTGCTGGCTTTTTGGTAGTTTTGTTTAAGGAGAATGAACTTCTAATCTCTTGCCTCCTAACATTCATGTTTTCCTTACCATCTTATGGCCTACCTAATTATTTGATTTTTTTTAAAGAAAAATGAGCAGTTCAAAAAGAACAATATGAAAATATATATCTATACATATAGATATATATGTTATTGTGATAGTAAGAACCCTAAAACTCATCTTGTTGGAAGCGTACATCAACTCAGACTATTTTACATACTGAAGTTTTTGATCAGCAACTTAATTTGTTGCCTACATGGAGTGGACGCCTGGTGTCACTGCAAATGTTTATTGAAAATGGTGTTTGATTGATTGCTGGACAATTTGACTTCATTTGTCCATGACCTGCTCTATCACTGATAAGAAAAGTTTGATGTAATATTTCTGTTTATTATTTCAGGAACTAAATAACTACAACTGTTATTTGTAACGCAAACGTAGTTTATTAACATTCAAACTCATCATACCTATATATATATATATATTTGTCGTTCTGTTGATGTTTCAAAAAGTCATCCTCAAATTTAAGGTGTTTTTCTATACTTCAACATTTTGTTAGGTCTTATTTAACTTTGTTCTTTTTTTTAAAGTTAACTTAGAAAATAAGTAGTTTATGGTTTTTATTGATGTCCGGTGATAATTCCTGTTTGGAATACTTTGAAATAATAATGATAATTAGTGTTAAGTGAATTTTGTCTTGATAATTATTATTTAATAAACTAACCACTAATTACTAATAAACTAATAACTATTTTTTAAACTGTCTTTATCTTGAATATGATGAATGATCATGTAGTTGAAAACTATAAAATATTTAGTTCGTCATGATATTCTTTGGTCAATGTATATGAGATCAATTTTTATAAAACTGCCATATGTTTTCATTTTGTTATCAACGTGCTTTTGTAGAAATCCAGATTTACTGTTTGCATTGCAAATATATTTACAAATGTGGGCCATGGAAATGATGATTTAATGGTATCAGTGAAACTCTGGATCAAATAGAATGTTCTTTCAAATCATTTGTCAGAGCTTTAAGTTGTTAAATTTTATGTTTTCTAGCCAATTATATCTTGAAAATGAAAGGCAATTGAGTATATTATACCTATTAAGTACATACTTCTTGGACCTGTAATTAAGATGAAGTTGAGTATTTTGACCAAAACTTTATTGCAGGTAGCAGATACACGTGCATGGCCCTAGTCTGGTTTGCGTTTGATGCCAGTGATAGCAGTGCAGAACACAGAGACCCAGTACTGGGTGCTAAGCTTCACATGGAGAAACATTCTAAGGTGGCAGCAGTGAACAGCCCCTTTCACCTCTTCCACTTACCTCTTAAATTAATGCTCCTCATTGTGGAAATGACAGAAGGAGAGTGTGAATTACTCGGTGTGAATAGTAGTCATTCCCAGAGTCTTCGGAGCACCCGGTCCCTTCGGGTGGGGTGGGCACATGACCTTGGCAGAAGCAAATGCTCTTCCTTAAAAATACAGCCATTTCTTCTTCCTCTCTCATTTCATGTCAGAATCTCTTCAAACAACAAAACGTTTTATTTTGAAAAGAACTTTTTAGATAAATGAATTATGCTTGCTAAAACATGCCTTCCCCATATATAAGGCCAAAAAGAAATAGAATCGCAAATCTCGTTACTCCAAGACCACCACTGTTAGCTCTTGCTAATGTCTCGTGTTCAGTAGTAACTTCTCTCACTTCTCACGTACGTGTGTAAATGTATGTATAGAACTTTGTATAAATGCGAATCGCACTAATCACAGTGTTTTGCTGCTTGCTGTGTCTCACTCCTGCACCAGGAACATATTCCATGTAGTTTTACAAATGCAGATTTACATTATAATCTGATGGCTTTATAACCTATCATTTATATGTATCCTGATATTACTATTTAATGGTCATTTGTACTGTTTCTAAGTGTTTACTGTGAAAAGAATGTTGTGTGTAAATCTTGTCCCAAATTACTGTTTCTCTTGTGCAGTCTGTAGAACTGGAATTGCTGAAGTTACCCGTGTTTTGTTCCACTTGATCGGTCCTCCACCTTACTCTCCCAGCAAGGCGTGGTCATCATTTTACTGTGTGTATTGGAAGAATGGAGGAGAATGATATTTTTATTTTACATGTTTTCTGTAACCAAATACAAAATGTGAGGTTTCAAAGAAATTTCTAATTTGCCTTGCATCAGATCAGTTTTAAAATTCCTCTGGTACTCACTCATTCCACCATCCTTTTTATTAGCAATGCTTTGGTAGAAGAGACTGAAAACCATTCTGGGTGTTTGAAATATCAAGTAGTGATTATCCAGTAAAAGAAAATAATGATGCTTAATATATTACATTTAGATTTCACAACTTTATGTCTACTAGTTGTAATGTGAACATGTTTTATCAAACTCTTGATGTTCCAGGAAACCTTTAACTTCCTATTTATTTATTTATTTAATGATTTAATGGAGGGACTGGGGATTGAACCCAGGACTTTGTGAATGCTAAGCATGTGCTCTACCACTGAGCTATACCCCATCTCTTGGAAATGTTTAATAGTTAAGTTTGTAATAAATTGTCAAGGATTAATGGTAAATATGGCAATCTGTGTTCTAACCTAGAGTTAGCCGTCAGCCAGCCATTGGTAGGAGTTTTTACCTTGGCCAATGTTTAGGAATTATAAGGTGTCTTCAGCTATCGTACCATATAGAATTGAATAATGATAAGTAAGGAATGGATGTGATGGATCTTTGTTGTTGTTGTTGTTGTTGTTGTTGTTGTTGTTGTTGTTGTTGTTGTTGTTGTTGTTGTTGTTAAATAAAACTGAGACCTTTCCTGGCTCTTCGGGTGACAGCTAGTGAGAGCAGGGCCCACCTTTACCACCTTATGATTGCCAGGCAGTTTTGTCACCTGTAAAAGTCAGTGAATGTACCGCAAGGACTCAATCTTCACCCCCATCCTGAAATGCTTTACCCTCCTCTTGAGCTGGGTGGAGTGAGTGGCGGCCCTGGTGCTCCCCCGCGGGCTTGGAGTTGGGGCGGGCTTTGCGGGCACAGCAGTGGTCCGGACGCGTTCTTCCGGCCAGCTCTGCCCCGCGTGGGCGCCCTCCCCTCCCGCAGCCCGCCACCCGCCCAGCCCTGGAGGTGAGCCTGGGCTCCCTGTCCGAGGGGCCTGGCCTGAGTCTGGGTCGGGGCTTGGGGGGCGCCGCTCTGGACCGGGAGCTGAACATGGCAGAATTCAATCTGTCTTGTTCAGGAAGGTGCACAGTGTTTACTTTCTGAGAGAAAGATGTTGCCCTCATACATATTTACAGGTTTTAAATTGATTTTCTGAAATGTTTTATATGGTTTCTTTTACATCCGACTAGATTTAATCAGAAATTTTAAAAGGGCAGATTTAAGAAATGGGTGAGTCTTAACAGAAAACGTATAAGCTTGTTCTGATTCTGCATGAAAAAGAAAGTTTGGTATTTCCACTTTCGTCATATTTATATGTTATAGGAACCAGGGAAGCTGGCTTGTGTTACCTGAGGGTCCGGGTGTCAGCAGTGAGTGGCAGAGATAATGTGGTTTTTATCAATATTAATACTTACTGGGGTGCCGTTTCAAAAAGGTCAGGAATGACGGAGCGAAAAATTTTCACGAGAATGCTTTTCAACGTGTCTTGAAAACATGAAGCCGTTTAACCCCCTTGATTGCCCTTGGCTGCTGAGGAGAGGCTGCACTCGGAGAGCCAGGACGTGGCCGGGAATACAGACTAGCCGGCCCGCACCCGCACTTTGGTGGCTGCTGTGACCCGAGCAGGGGGATCGGGGGCGACCCTGTGTCAGTTGGAGTCACACACGTCATCGTCTCTTTTCTTTCTTTTGTGTGGAGAATACTTTGCACACTTGAGTTACTTGTAAACCATCACACATTTGTAGACTGGTCTAGTGATTTTCTGGGAGGAACTGTTGTTTTAATAATTACTCAGCTTTTATTGAATTGCCATCATCAGTGATTTAAAAAAAAAAAAAAGACCTCTTAATATTGCGAGGCTGGACTTTTTTTTTTGAAATCTGACTGTCCAATCACAGGTTTTCTACACATGCCATGTGACAGACGTCTAGCATTACCAGGGAAGATCATATTAGTTCACTTTAATTAACATGTGACTTTAGGAGCCTTAGATTCATCAGCACGTGCCTCCTGCTTATTTGTACTCTTGTGGGAATTTTTCGCCACCAAATGCAAACACCAGGCTGAAAATACTGCTTTGTTTGTGCGTGGAGTGAATATTCATCGCAGTAGTACTGTACATCTAAGAAAACAGAAAGTAATTAAAATGTTGATTGCTGTAGTAAATCTCTAAAATGTCCTATTATTTGTATTTCGTATGTGCTCACCTTTCTGAGAAGTTAGCTTTTGCACAACAACCTACCCTGATTATCTGATATCCTCCGGAAGGTGAGCTGGGTTGTTTCCTATATTACTTAGGAAAAAATTTCTTTTCACAATTGAAAATGTCAGCATCAATTTAAAGTAACACTAAGCATGTGCTTGCTCTCTGAATATTATCCTCCAGCCACCCTGCCGAGGCTCTGGCTGTGACAGTTTGATTAGATCATCAATCCTCACTGTTAACAGCACTTTTCCTGAACACCTGGGCTGCCGGGTCACATCTGAATCCAGCTACCGTTGTTCCCGTGACCCAATGTGCGTTCACCATCGCAATTTACATTATGTGTGCAAATTAAAAGTTACCTTATAACAACAATTTGCTTTAAAAAATGACCTCGTTTTCCCCTGCGTGAAAGTTATGTTACAGGAGTTGCGTTTTGTATGATGAAAGGCTCTTTTAGATGTAGTCACCCGCCACGATGAAGGTGTGTTCCTTTTTTCTTTTTATTTAGGCTCTTCAGTCAGAATCTCTCTAATAAAAATAATCTTGTCTTTCATCTTCTTCTTGTGCTATTTAGAAATCTGCTTTGATTGCATTTTTAAAATTTGATTACATTTACCAGATTTAAACCTAAATAAATAATTGAATTTGTCATATATTGCTGGAAATCTTTCTGCTCCTAAATTTTCCACTTGGACTGTCACAATGGTCTGATATATACTTTCCTATTTATAGTTGTAGTGATAGAGATAAATACCTACTTACATTTTCAATGCAAATTGTTTCGTAGCACGTTGCAACATAGGCATGCTGTTAAATCTAGCATTATTGGAGTTTTTGATACCATAATTATCTTTTGTTTTCCTCACAACTTTTTATTTGCATAATGAGAGGAGGAAAATACACAAATTTATGTCATTAAAATTGATAATACTTTGGAGTAGTGACTCGACTTCTGTTACTCAGCCGAGCTTGGCTGTCCAGGTTTGAACAGTGCCAAGGGTTTCTGCCTGGTACTGGCAGAGACAAAGAAGAGTCTGACGCAAATTGTAGCTGCTGTTTTACCTGGAACTTACTGTTTTTCAGTTTTTAACTCATTATTTTAAGGCAAATGTGAACATTGTAGAAGCACATCAAAGTGGTCTGCTGTTTTGCTGAGAAAATCATAATATCCCTCTCTGATTTCTCAACTGTTTAATGCTTTCACACTTTCATGTTTAATGCAAGAGTATATGGGTGTACGTATTTAAAAACTTTCCTATTTCTGATATACTGTATTTTTTTCTAAAGATGTAAGTCTTTTGGAATCATTAAAATTTTTCATCCTTATTTTTTTTTACTGACCTGTAACTTCATAAGTAATAGGACATAGGAGAATGTTATTAACTAATACTGAATGTTCACAAGAAAGGTTATGCTTCGTGGCGATCGAAGCCAGCATGCACGCGGTGAGGCTCTCTGCACTCTTCCGGGCAGCGAGCGGGCCGTGGCGCTGGAGCTGTGGGCACGCACACCCCCGTGAAGCCTCCTCGCTTGCCCCGGACCCGTCAGGCTTTCGTCTGCATGGCTGATGAGCGTAGCAGAATCCTTCTCGTATCGGAAAACCTGCAGCAGTTGTGCACTCCTAGGCGTTTGACAGTGGCACAGTGTGGTATGTTGGAAAGTTCATTTGCTTAATAACCAGTTGACCTACTTTTAATTCAGCCTTTTCTCTATCCAGCTGTGTGACCTTGTGTACGTTACTTTAAATCTCTGTCTCGGTCTGTGCGTGTGAGGGATTCTAGAAAGAAAGTGAGAGCCGGGGTCACAGCCCTTGAGTCCCGGCTGCGTCCATAAGTAGCTTTATTTCCTTGGACAAATCTCTTTGACTCTCTGAGTCTTAATTTCATTATCTGTTAAGCTCATATGATAAGATGTAGAGTCTTGTGAGGATCAAATGAGATAATAAATGAAAAGTACTGTGAGGGAAATAAAATAACAAGGTGTCATAATGAATACAACTCTAGCAAAGGATTATTAAAGTCTAGTACCTGAGTTTTAATCCTAACACAGCCGTTTTATTAACTGATACAGCCTTAGCCAAGTTATTTAATCTCTGAGCCTCGGGTTACTCAGCCAAAAATACAGGGAACAACTCCTTCCTTTCAAAACTCTTATAAGGAGTAAATTAGCTGAGGTTAAGTGTGTAAGTGGCACAGCAGCGTTTGCTTGACATCTCGAAGGTGTTCTCCAGCGGGATCACCGTTACCTCGTGCGTGCCATTCACTTAGCAACATTTACCGACACCCAGCCCGGTCTTAAGTTCTCAGGGTGGAGTGGTGAGCGAGAGCAAGACTCTCCACCCCTGGAGCTCACATTCTTGTGGAAGAGGCAGAAAATGTGCGAGCAAATCGATGGCTTTAGAAAGCAGGAATGATTTGGGACGAGAGGCTCAAAGTGACAGGTGAGCAGGGTTGGTATTAGATTGTTCAGGTAAGGCAATTCCAGAGCGTGTTGTAAAAACTCCTTTTGAGATTACTGTAAACTCCCAGGCAGTTGTAAGAAACACTACTCTTTATTTTAGTACACAGACTATGAAGCTACAAATCAAGAGTATTATTTCTGAGGCATTTTGAGTAGAAACTTGAATGATAAGAAAGAATGTATCGGAGAGCATTCCAGGGGGAGGGAGCAGAGGGCGCAGATTTGAGGTGGGGACCACTTGGGTGCCTCGGATTTGCTGAGTGGGGTCACTGTGTCGGGCCCCATGCACGAGGAGGCGGCGTGCCGGGTGCAGCCAAGCCGTGGTCTGACCTGCAGGACCCTGCAAGTCGTCGTGAGGGGCTCGTGGGCTTTGTGCCATGGAAAGGTTTCAAAAGGGCAGGAACATCAGTTGCGTTACAAGGCAGTGCTCAACGTCTCCCTGTGGAATTTTTCAAAATCTCGACCACGCCCCATTTTTAAATCAGACCTCAGTGTTTTCATCATAAGTATAAATAGTTGCCCAGGATGTAACTTCAGTGTATAGTAAAAGTTGATATCTTAAAATATTATTTATGCCACTTAGAAAAAATCCGGTAGCCTGTGAATACCATGATGAGTTGATACACACTATCGTCCACTTACAAAAATGTGTAACTAGGCTCTTCTTTAACTGTCAGAAAACGTGTATTTGTTTTTCTCCTTGAGCTCGTATATCTTGCCCAATTCCTCTACAGATCTTTCATGGTTTTATATGTGGAAATATTTTAATAATTATCCTGTAATTTCTGTGTGTGCGGGCATATACGTGTCTATATATACATAGAGTACAATAAAGTTATTTTTTATTGTCTCTTGGCCATAAAGCTCTAAATGTTTAATTGTCTGGGAGAGATTATTATTATAATTATTACTGATACTCAGTTGATTGAAACAACAAAACTGATACAAAAATTGATAAATTATTAAACATGTAAAGCATAATATCATTGGAATTGCATCTCTTATTGAGAGAAAGAGCGTTTTAAAAATTTCAATTCATGTGCCAGTAGATGACTATTATTGCTAGAATGAAACAGTCTGGTAGAAATACTAGCAAACATAAATGATACTGAGATACTATAATTGTGGGGCTTAGAAATGAAGTTCTAATGATTTTTAGGTACATTGTTTATACATTTTATATGTTTATGTATTGTTTATATTATGCCATTATAGTTGGATCAGTTCCATTGATTTAAAGGTTAATCGGATTCTGCTAAGTGCATATGGTAGGAGAGGCTGAGTTGGGCAGAAAGGTTCTCGATGAGTAGACAGATGTGTGCACTTAGTAAAAACTATAGTCAACCATGTTCTTTGTGTCAAAGTCAGTGATAATATTCCTCCTACAAGTTGAACAAATATTTAAGAAAATACATAAGTTGAATCACCTCTGAGAAATGTTTCCGTTGCTGACATACCACTGGAGGTAAGTGTAGAATCTTTTACTTCTTCCTCCTAGAAATCACAAAAAGTAACAACTGAGACAGAGTGCGAGCTGGGGGTGAGAGTGTCCCTTCCCCTGACTCATCGCAGGGAATTTGTAGATAGGGTTTGCTTTCTGACAAATTATTTCCCAGGGTTCTTAAGAAATAAAGCAGAAACGGAGGTGATCTCACTCTAGAGAAGGCACGGATCTTTGCCGTGAGTTTTGTTGTTTTAGAGAAATGAAGTCCATTCGCTTTGGTATCTCTTCCCTGCTCTCTTTGTTTTGTCTTGTTTAGAAGTGGTGCCCTTCACTGGTAGTCATTCAGGACTGATGAGGCAAGTTCTCTGAGCAAAACTTGTCATCACTGTCACCATTCCATCTACACCAAGCCTGAATTTAGGTCAAGCGTCCTGTGTCCCTTTTTCTAGAAATATGTACAAACAAGGAAAGCCTGGAAGCTCTACCAGGTTTATGGTGCCTTGCTTTTAAAAAAGGCTTTTCCAATAACAACCGTTTCTCTGGTTCCACAGTGGCTTTTTACCACTTCGGAGCGCGGTGCAGAGTGGGTGAGAGGTACGCCTTTCTCCTGCCCCGCGAGAGAAGAGCCCTGTGGAGCAGTGTGTGGCTGCGGGGAACGAGCGCTGCGATTCTCCCCCGAGGGGCGTCATGGGCAGGTCAGAGGAAGGAAGGATAAATGGAACAGGCGCAGGAATTGATTCCTTTAGACTGTCTGGACATTCCTGTACCCTCTGGTGTGTGGAGCTGACTGGTCTGAGTTGGAAGATCACGGTGTAGAGAGGAGACTGGGGGAACCCTGAAAGGGGCCAGTTCAGGTGAGAGACAGTAGTGGTTTGGACCAACACAATAGGATGGTCAGGTTTGTAATAAATTTTGATGGCACTAGCTGAAGGCTTGATTGTAGGACAAGAGAGGAGTCAGGGGTGGAATGGATTGCGTCAGTGGGGAGCCTTTAACTGGGATGCAGAAGATGGGAAGGGGTGGTGATGGGGAGGTGTGTTTGTGATTCTGGAGGCAGAGGCAGGGGCCAGCGGTGAAAAGACCTGGAAGGAGGTGGAGGCCTGGCCCTGCTGGCTGGAGCACCGACGCTGGGGGTGACCGCTTCCCGTGCACGAGGCTAGGAGGGGACTGAGCTGTCGTGGTCCACTTGCAGGTCGGGAAGCTGGAGGGGAAGCAGAGCAGCTTGTAGGGGAAACATCGAACAATGAGAAGGGAAAGTACTTCAAGGAGGGACTTGATGTTTGGGTGGAATATTATTTGTCATCAAGACACAGAGTTAGGTTGCCAGACTTTTACTGAGTCTGAGCCGGAGTTTGTTGCTTGGGATGCTGTTTGAGATTCCACCGTTCCCTAGGCCCTCGAGTGCTGGAATGTCCGGCCTCCCTCTGAAGACAGTGCCTGGGCCTTGGCCCCGGAACTTGGTCAGACAGGGCTTTCTGGTGACCTTGCTGATACGAGAAATCGGAAGGTCTCCTCCACTGGTGACGGGCCTCTGTCTTGTCCCAGCTCTTCACAGTCATTCTGAAAAAACAGGCCAGTCAGGCCGGGCTGCATTTCCTTTTCCTCAAGAGAATCGTTACGGCTTGAGGAGATTCTGAGTCACCTCACTGTCATTGTCCCGCGTGGCATAGCGTCGTGTTCGGTTAGGGACACGAGGGCTGCGGTGTGACTGCAGAGTATCTGCCCTTGGGCAGTCTCTTTGGGGACTTCCCCAGTGATTTATTTTTTCCCATCTTTTCCTAAAAACATGTTTTTATATGTTTATGGTTCTGAGGTAGATTAAAATAATGAGAGGCCTTTATTCCACAATTTATTGTTTCTATTTTTATATTTTTAAACAATGCTAATTTCATGGTCGGTATTTTGTACGTCATAAACTTTCATAGTTACTCACTTGTGAGTGTGAGAGTTCTGGCATACAGTTTTGTATTTTTGAAAATTCTTTTGAGATGTTGATGAAACTGTCACAGTTACTCTCTTGTTTTGTATTTTAGTTATCAAAGAAATTTGTGTATCCTCTAGTAATGGTCTTATCACTTGATATATTGAAGTGTCTTCTTAGAATTCATTAGGGTTATGCTGTTAAATCCGTGTGTGCTTTAAAGGTGAATGGCGTTACATAGTCACATCCTTCTCTTAGTTTAGACTGTGAGCAGATGGAGGAAGAAGTAATTAATGTGATTAGGTCAGATACCATGTTTGCATTCATCTCACTCATTGCATCAGGCAAGTGCGGTTCACAGTTTTGTTTTTTCACCAGTCACTTTAATTTTAATTTTATTAAATTGCATTTGTCTTCTGTTCTCTGTAGTTCTGAGGTTTTCTTTGTGTGTTGCTTCATGCTTCATGGTTGTATTTTTCCTTTATTTCAGTGACCTTAATCTTTGCTTCATACTCTATTACCATGTTCTTGTCTTCTTATCTTTGAATGGAACAGCCGTGAGACTTGGAGAGCACGGCCATTGTTTCTGATTTTGTCTTAGCTCTGCTGCTTAGGAGTTGTGAGAACTTTGGCAAGTAGCTTAGACTTTCTGTGTAGAAAAGGAAGTAATAATAATATTTATCTCACGATGTTGTGAAATGTGAGTGACACATCGTAAGTTTTCTGTTCAGCACGTTGCCTACAAGGCCTTCTTGGGCCTGCTTCAGGTACACCGTCTTCAGTCCAGTTTCCCTCCACGCCGTGATGGAAAAGCCAGAACTTGATTTTCCCACAGCACTGCATTTATTTTTCTAGGTCACCTGTCATTCTGTGGAAGACAGTGTCTCTTTCCTTCACCCCAGCTGCTTTCATGACTTTCTTTTCGTCTTTGGTTTTCTGCACCTGGATTGTAATGTGACGTGTGTGTGCGTGGACGTGCGCGCATGTGCCTGGGTGTGCCGATGTGCACGCGTGTGTTTTCATTCTGCTTGGGGTTTGCGTAGCCTCTTGAGTGTGGAGGTTGATGTCTTCCTTTGACTTTGGAACTTCGTGGCTGTTAGGTCTGTGGATATTGCTTGTCTCCCACTCTTCTCCTGGCCCCCAAATACGTGCACGCGAGGCCTTAGTTCTACCGTGTCCAGGTGCCCGCGTGCTTTGCTTCAATCTGTTCTTCCCACTCTTTTCTCCTTGGTCTTCAGTTTTGGTATTTTTCTATTGACTGTCTCAGAATTCACTAATCATGTCCTTTGCTATGTCGACTTTTCTTTCAAACCATCCAGTGAATGCTTAATGAAAGATATTTCACTTTTTAGTTCTAGCATGTTCATCTGATTTTTTCATGTAGGCTGCAGTTTCCTTTTACTGTTCTCCATTTTTTTGGATTCCATTTGCTTTTCTACACAAATCCTTAGAATTTGAGACATGAACATTTTTACGCTCAGGGTTGTGCATGTTCTTGATGGGAAGTCGTAGAACTTCTGTCCTGGAAGCTGTGGTACAAAAGGACCTTCTTGGCTTTGTTACCACTCTGCTGCTTTGTTGCTGGATCCACCCAGTTAAGAGAATTCTTTGCTTCTAGTAACGATCGTACTGCGATGTCTGTGCTACCGTGGCTGTTGCCGAGTGTGATGCGGGAAACGGCCCGCCTGAATCAGCCCTCTGCGAGGTTCACGTGGTGGAAGAGCTGAGTGGAGTTCCCCACATCTTACACTTTCATTCTCATTTTGATTCTCTTGTGTTGAAAACTTTCTTCTTGTTTTCTTATGTTTGGGTTTATTTCTATCTTTTCTTACTAATTTAAGCATGCCTAATCACAAGTAATACATTTTAAAAAAATTACTTTTCTGTTAATTTGAAGTCTGCTTTTTGCAAAAAGGAGTATTTTCCTAGTTACACTAAAAGCAAATACAGTATACACAAAGACAACATCTAAGTGCTTTCTCTAGATAATGCACTTGTAAGAAAATAAATGAAATAATACTTTAATGTTTGCTGAGCTCAATATAGAAGTTGTTTTTTCCTAAGGTGACAAGTGTATGATAGTACTTTTAGATATAAAAATGTGGTAACTAATTGTTGTCTTTTCAATAAAATGGAAACGGCTTAGGTAGAATTCTTTTTCTCTCAATTCTATTTTTACGAACAAATGAATTTGAAAACCTTTTTGAACAGTCCTAATTCTTAATCTTCCTGTGGTTAACTAATCCTCCATGTGTCATTATCCCGCATCTTGTTGGCTTGTTGTATGTTTGGTGGCTTTGGTTTATTTAATTCCTGAATTTGGTGATATATAAGGTGAAAACCACTTTTTTGTATTTTTTACTCAATAGTGATGTGATCAGGTGGCATTTGTCACTTAAATTTATATCCATAAAACTCAATATACAGAATATTATTCTAATAAGTACGTAATCTAACTGCTGAAAGTACTCTGCATTTTAACATGCAGATATATTAGTGGTTTTGACTTTTTGTCAATATTTGTGTCAATAAAGATATAAGCCCACTCTAAAATTGTGGACGCAGTTTATGTGCAGATGATCAGGAAGGACTTGCTTTCTGTAGACCTTTATTTTGATGTGTTTCTTTTCCTTTTCTCTGTTAAATTTACTAATGATCTCATTGATTCTCTTCTATGTTTGTGTGCTGAAATTTCTCTCTGAATAAAATCTCATTGCTGTTTTATGTTAGTTATTTTCACAGTTGATTTTTCATTAGTATGAAGGCTTAGTGTGCTCAGAATTCTAGCAAATACCTGAACTCAGGTACTCAGCAGTTTGGAGGAAGAGCTGCGGGCACTTTTCTGTAGTGCTCGTGTGTTTTATGCTGTGTCTGAATGGCAGCTCGATACAAAACCTACCAAACGTGTCGTTATTACTGTAATTTCCTTTACTTTGATGAAATTTATGTTCTTAATTCATTTTATAAATAGCTCCCACACTTCCCCTTACTTGATTCTTTGGTTGGCATTTGTTCCTAAAAGTCATATCATTGCTCTTTAGTTAATATGCAGAAATACCTGAGATAATTTGTGGATATAAAGGAGTGACTTTTGCTATACTATTTTTTTTAATAAAATACAAAATACAAAGTAAATTGTGCATTTCTGTACCTCACTTAGGGCATTTATTTATAAATTACTATTAAAATTATGCCACTAGTTAAGACATTCACTTGTTTAAAAAATAAATATATATTTAAATAGATAGATAGATACATACATACATACATAAACATTGATTAAGACCTGTGTGTTCAAAATCCCCTGGTGGTGGTTGGTGGTTTGGGGGCACATGAAGATAAATTAAAAACTAGTAAATACTCCTAAGAAGCTGCTGTATTGGGCAGGAATCATTTTAAGTGTGACCATTAAGTATATTTTACAGTGTATTTTTGCAAACCATTTAAAAGCCAATGGTAGATTCTAAAGCTGCCATGGATTTTAAACATACAGAATTGGGGATTATCTATAGTGTAGTGGGCAGAGTCGGAGCATATTGTGTGTCTTAACTGGCTCAAAATTTCGTTCTCAGATATCTTTTTTTTCTTTTTTTGAAATGTATAAGGGAAGTCTGTAAGGTGATAATTTATACACTGACCCACCTTGGAAGTGTGAGGTGGCCCTTGACCTCACTGTACCAGTGGGGTTTGCATCCTGCGCATCCAGAGCTTGATTGGTCATATGTGCCACGTTTCCCGTCCGAGTTATTCACGGCAGTCACAGGTGGTGGAGCAGTGCTGGCCACGTGAGAATGCACCCCTGTGTGGGGGAGCACCGTGCTTCCCAGGCCTGGAACCCGTGCCTTGTTTCCTGGGGTCAGATTCCCCTGAGCTTGATTTATTAACATGGGTTGTTCTTCAATTCCCAGCATGTAGGTAATTAAGTTAAGTTAGGGTACTACATTCCATTGTCATTTTAATCTACATCTCTCACACATTGTGCTATTTATTTCTTGTGTTGTCCTTTATTTATATGTAATATGCCCTCAATATATACTTAACAATTCAAGTTTGATTTTTTGCTTCTGCATAGAGAATGGCTACTCATGGGTTTATTTTTAGGTTATCAAAAGAAATTTTTTCTCTGTAATATTTTCCTTGCTTTGACTAAAATAAGCAAAACTCTTTTTACACACAGATGTATTTTATTTCAGCAGCTGCCTTCTTAAACACTTTTTAAAAACACATTTTGGTTAAATCAGAAATCCAAACAGAAAATGCAGCACAGAGGAATCACACATGTATCTGTGGCCCTCTCTGGAGGACCGAGGAGTGTAACATTCATTCATGTGACCAGTTTCCAATCTTAACAGTCATTATTCAGTACATTTCAATAATACAACTTTAAAACATATTTTTCATTGTATGGAAGGCCACTGAACAAGAAAAAAAAAAAAGAAACTGAATGTGAGTAGCAACTAAAGCATGCTGGCACGACTCCTGATAAATGATAAAGGAAGTAATCTCTCCCTCCCCCGCTCCCTCTCCCCCCCCCCCGCCCTTCTGTACTGAGACGTGTCACAGCTGGAGACGCAGCTTGGTTGTGACATGCCTTCCACCTCCCTGAGAGGTGGTGCCACATGTCAACAGATTCTGAAGCCTTCACGGAAGTGCTGGAGCATCTTGGTCAGGTGTACAGAACTGGAGCCTCTGTGAGCTTCATTCCTGAAATCGTAGCGAGGATAATAGGGAAGAAGCCTGCAAGACATAGCTGCGGATACTGGCTTTGGGGTGAAACATGCTCATCCCACGTGTTTGGTACTCTTGTTTTATTGGGGCAAATCTTGATCATTCTGAGGTCCTTTTTTGCCCTCCTCTACATCATTTTCATGAACAAAATTTACTTAAAGGGAAGCATTATTGTTGCTTTTAAGAATCTTCTTATCTTCAAAACAGATTTTGTGGGAGTGATAGGGTCTTCCTAGTGCAAGGAGATGGAAGTCTGTCAGTGCGCACTCACGGAAGGCCTTTTTCCAGGGCTCTGGGCCTGGTTACTTGGAGAAGCTTAGAAGCCCTAAAGCAAAGAGAGCTTTCCACGCCCTTTAGACCATGCCCCGCTCACTTGTTCTGTGCATGTCATTTCATTTATCTCGGTCATAATTTGTCAAGATGATAGACTCTTCTGTCTTCAAGGTTGAGCACTCTGGCAGTTGGCTGAAGTGCTGAGTGTGTGGTGGTGTTTCATGGAGCCCTGTTTCTTTAGAAATCATAAGAGCAAGCTTTTAAAGTTAAAGAACTGTCTTTGTCCTTCTCTGGTCTGGGGAACACCAATCTCACATCTGCTTCTGTGATGTTTGTGGGGTGAAGGTGGGGATGGTGGTTGGGTAGAGATGTTTATCAATAATTTTAATATTTTCCAACAAAACAAAATTGAGATCTCTCTATCTGCTTAAATGTCTGCCTTACCTTTATTAGTACTTGGTGCCCCAGCTCCTCAGGTGAGTTCCCATAGTTGGAATGGAAGAATGGCAGTGGCTCACAGTGTAGGGTGGGCAGTGGTAGATCGGGGAGCAGAAGTCCTTATCCTGCCTCCAGAGGGCGCTGCCCATCTCTGTGCTGAGGACCAGGGACACAAGACCCTTCCAGACTCCCTAGATTCCGAGGGAAGTTCTGTAGGACTTTTGGTTTGAAATAATTTAAAACTTAGAGAATCATACAAAGAACTCCTGAAGATTCTTTGTCCAGAGACCCTGTTCAGGTTTTCTCCTATTCCAGTAACTTCTTTATAGGAGAAGGATCTAGTTCTTGGCCCCTGGCAACCACCATTCAGCTCTCTGTCTCAATGAGTCCACCTCCTCCAGGCACTGCCTCCTACAAGCGGAATCCCACAATCTTTGTCCTTTTGTGACGGACTTACTTCCCATAGCATAGTGCCCTCAATGGTTCATTCATGTTGTAGCAGGTGTCAGAATTTCCTTCCTTTTTTAAGGTTGAAGAATATTCCATTCTATGTATAGACCACACTTTTTTATTTGTTCATCCATCAGTGGAAACTTGATCTGCTTCTGCCTTTTGGCTCTTGTGAGTAATGCTGGTACAGTGTGGTACATCACTGCTGTACAGATATCTATTTGAGACCCTACTTTCAATTCTTTTGGTGTATACCCAGGAGTGGAATTGCTGGATCATGAGATAAAATATTAAGTTTAATTTTTTGAAGAACCTCCGTACTGTTTTCCAGAGCTGCTACACCATTTGCATTCCCATAAACGGTGCAGAGGGATTCCAGTTTCCGCACATCCACGCTGGCACGTGGTATTTTTGGGTTTTCGACAGTAGCCCCGTCCTGGCGAGTGGGAGGTGGCAGGGAGCCTGTTCCAGCTGCGTTTTCTTCTTAGTCCTCCTTCACCTCTTTGTTGTGCTTTTCCTATCGCTGTTTATGAGTTCCTTACACAGGAACTTGAAAGTTTATTCGGGTTTTTACTTTCATTTTTTAAAATAGTTGACAAGGAGAATATTGATTTGAAGGCTTTTAATTGATGTTTATTACTTTAAGTGACATTTTGAAGACTCCCTGAAATTTCTCCTGTGGGATGGCTCAGTCACACCTTGAGAGGAAAGAACAATTGAAACAGATCTTCCCCTTTTGCCTTTGTTAAAACTTGTTAAATGAAAATGCAAATCAGTAGTTCCATTAAAGTTTTTTAGAAGCTTTATGCTTTTACCTTGAATATTTAAGATATCACTACAATTTTTAAAACATTCTTTAAGGTCTATTAAATTCTTCTAACTCTATATAATGATTTTTTTTCTGTATACGTGATTAAGTTAGCTGTCTGCCAGCACCGATTGCTTTAGGTGAGATTTTCTCCATTTTCCCTCGGGGTCCCTTACACGTAGGGAGGACACTGAAGGCATGGGTGTCTGGGGCCTCACAGGCAGGGTTCTGGGATCTGGCAGTCAGTACTTCGTGCTCTTTTAAGTTGATGGTGTCTCCCTGTGGCCAGACGTCTGCTGGCTCATTTCCTGCCCTTCTATCACTCTGTGCACTTAACTGCACGCGACCACAGTCCTCGGGTTTCCAGACAGAGCTCTGCTTTTGTACCTCTGCCTGCAAATGCCCCCCTGGTGGCGTCTCCTCTGACATGTGGGAGATGGACTCAGTTGTTCCTTTAGTGCTGATTCGCCCTGGTGTCCTTGGGGTACCTGAGGAGGAGACAGAAAATGAAACCGTGATTGCCAGACAAGGCGAACCATTTTACGATGGAAATACGCACAGGGTGTTTTATCGGCACGTGGAAAGGAGGACCTCTGTATCATCTAGGCGTTGGCAGAGCCTTCTGCTAGGACGCGAGGGGCTTCCTGGAATCAGTGGCCCGGGGACAAGGGAGCAGTGACTGGGGACGGTCTTCCTGAGTGCGAGCATCTCAGGGAAGGTTGATCGAGCCTGGTGGGAATATGCTGGCATTGGTGAAGATACTGCGGTTCTGAAAGCAAGGATGTTGAATTTCTTTCTGAACAATGAGGTTAATGAAGATCAGCTTCCAGTACTAGAAACCATTCTTCCCCAAAACGAGAGAAAGGAAGAAAGGAAGGAAGAACGAAAGAAAGGTAAAAAAAAAAAAAAAAGCTGACCCATAATATAATCATAAAGAGGCTTATTTTCTTACATAAAAGGCTGGGGCCCACAGAGCTGCCCTACGTAGGGCCACAGCCTGGCTGCTCTCTCCGCCCCTCATCCAGTGCAGGCTCCACCCCCAGACGCCTGTGGTCCAGGGGGCTTGCTGGGGCTTCAGCCAGCACATCTTAGCTGCGGGCCAGAAGATGCAAGAAACAAGACAGGCAGGTTGGGGCCACTCTCTGCCAAGCCTGTTCTCTTGAAAGAGCCTTTCAGAAGTGCCACGTGGTCCCTCTCACTGGCTTGATTTTACTCTCACCCATTCATTGGCTCTAAGGGATGCTGGGAAGGTAGCTTTTCATGCCAGGATCTCTGAGACCTGCTGTTACCCAGAAGGAACAGGCACCAGGTTGTCTTTGCCACAGAGTACATTTAGAGGCTATGAAATGGGCTAATTGGATCAGATTTCCTTTTCTAACGCCTACTACTCTGGAAGCTTCTGGTAGTGCTTTTACTGGAAAGCAGGCTGATTGGAGGCAGGCTGACAAGGTAATCAGGTGGGAAGCGATTGGAAGAGCTGCCTTACACGCCTACTGTCTCTGTCCCCACCGTGGGGCTGCCAGCAGTCTTCTGCCTCTGGTCTCATTTTGCTTCCATAGTTACCCCATCATTTTGGTCTATCTTCTGTCATTGCTGCTCTGCTGGCTTCTTGCCCTCAGTATATAAGCCCTGTTCAAGTCTCTTCAAGCCTTTTGAAAAACCTCATCTCCCTTTTACTCAATACCTCGTCTCCTCTCTTCTCTCTGACATGCTTTTTTGAGAAGACAGTGTCCTCCATGTGTTTCTTCACCCGTCACCCACTGCTTACCTCATCAGAGCCTAATTATGATGCTCAGTGTTCTACGGACACCATCTGACTGGGTCACTCGTGACCTCTCACCGGGTGTGGCCGTCTGCTGAGGTTGTGTAGCACCCTGTGTGTGGGGACCTCCCCTCTGCCGTGGCTTCTGCCTGCCCCTCGCCCGTGCCCTGCAGCTGCCTTCCACGGGCTCCCAGCTCTTCAGGACTTGCATTTATATGGGGGTGGGGGTGACAAGCGCGTTGGAATTACGTTCCGTCTTCCAGGTTGATGAGTCTCAGGGGAGGTGCTGCTTGAGCACCAGGTGTCTGTACGCCGGCACTTTCCTCGGGTTTCCTTAGAGAACGCCAGACAAGGGTATGATTTCACCTGCTCGTGGATGAAGGTAGTGAGGCTCAGAGAGGTGAAGCCCTTTCCAGGAACCCACATCATGGTGATTATAGTGTTCGTGTGCTTTTCTTTTCCAAGGCGGGTAAGACAGTCTGATTTAATTTTTACAAGATCAAGCTTGTGTTGATTTTGACATTGTCTCTAGCTATAGGTGAGGGGTAAAAATAACATTAGAGGGTATCTAAGTCAGGAAGATACTGCCTGTGGGTGTAAAATACGATTTTTATTCAAGTTGATTTCAAATATGATGAAGTCATTGAAGTTGTAGTAGGAAGAAAAGAATCCCCGGGGAAACCGAAGAATTTGGAATTTTGCAGTAGATGCAGATTTCACTTAGTGGCGGCTCCTTCTGGGCCCTCGTTAACGCTGTGTTACCACAGTTGAGTGGGTTCCTTTTTTAACTTACGCCTTGGTTTATATATATTTATATACGTTATATATTTTGTGTAATATATAAATACATGTTATAGTTATATGTATATATGTGTAAATATGCACATTCATTATGTATTTATATAAATTATATGTATAAATATATATACACGTTTGCCACGTGACTATATTTTTTTTCCACGAAACTATTATTTAATTTCAAAGTACTATCTGAAAATTTGCCAGTTTTGCTAACTAGCTTTAGAAAAGCTATCATTGGGGTTGAGCAGAGCAAAAGTAAGAAAAAATAATAAGGCAGGAGGAAGAGAATGATTCTTTTAAACTTATAGCCTGGGGAATAGAAGGAGCCTCAGGCTAACATTTCACAGCTTGTGTAAACTATATTTAATTTTTATGTAATACAACACACTGTTCCAAAGCCCGCCTCAGGGAGCCCCGTCTTTTGAAGCGTTACTGGGGAGACCCCCGCGGAGGCGACGCTGCCTGGTGGTCCAGGGACACACAGCACACGCAGTCTGTGCGCTTGCCATTCCCTCAGGGGATGTGGGCATCTTAAAGCCACCAGGAGTGTGAGGAGGTAAGTGAATCTCATTCCGGGAGTTATATGAGGACCCGTCTAGGAGTCAGACAGGAAGCTCCTGAACACGCGCGCAGCAGTGACCCCAAACACGGTGCGCTTTTTAAGCCGAACGTGCAGCCGCACAGATGACTTAAGGGGCTGTCCTTGCCTCCACTCGCCTGGTTAGGGGTCGGCAGGGGTGTGCCGGGCACTGTGTGAGAGCTGAGGATGGTTACAGATGCGGAAGGCCAGGTTCCTGTTCTTTAGAGAGCGAGCCTCCATTCTAACATTGGGGAAACAGCCAATAAATAATCGGTAAAGAAGTCAATGGCAAGATAATTTCCATTAATCTGACAGGGTGATGAGTGAGATAGTGAAGGAGGGTGGGACTGCTTTGACGGGGCGTCGAGGCCGCCCCACGAGGCACTGGCATGTGCACAGGGACCCACAGGACGCAAAGGCACCTGCCGCATAGAGAGATGGACGAGGCGGCCCGAGGGAAGCGCAAGGTGGACGGGAGTTGCAGGTGGGCGGTCCCGCAGGCCCTGCCGGTGCCGCACACTGGCGTTGTGCCTCGACTTTAAAGTCCTTCAGGAGGTTCAGGATCCTGTTTCTCTTTGAGAAGTGACTCTGGCTGATTTTGGGCGGGGAATAAGAAGGTCATTACAATGGTCATGGCTGGACTGGGGCCGGACTGGCAGGGAGATGGGGATGGTTTGGGGTGATCGGTGATAGGCCAGGGGCTGCTGGGCTGGATGCCCAGGGTGTTGAGCTGTGAGCAAAACTCACAGGTGGGTGATGGTCCTTCCCGCTCAAGTGGGGACACTGGAGGAGTGTGGGGACAATACTGTGTTCCTCTGTCAGCACTGAATCTTAAGATGTCCTTTAGATATCCAAGTAGATACCACAAATGGTGGTTTAGCTGCCTGTATAAATCTTGAGTTTACATGGATGAGAATCTTTAATTACTCAGTGTTTGTGTAAATAATCTTAACTCTCCTTAGACTTATGTGCTGAATTTTCCTGAAGTCTCTAACCCGAGTGTATCCGACGTTAGCACGTGGGCTCCCCCCCCCCACCCCCTTGTTCAGGAGCCGTGCAGTAGCTACTCCATTAATTCTCCTGGTGGAGGTGAGGCTCTGTACACCAGCTTTCGAATCTAGGTCACCGTCCCCCTCCAACGTGGATGAAATTGTCCCTGCTGGCTTAGAAGCTGTTCTCCAGTTTTATTCTGTTTCTGTTAAGCAGTGGTTCCTGCCGCTGTCTCTACCCCGAGTGCTCGTGCTCCGCGCGCCGGTGGGGTCCTCAGCTGGCGCCGAGCTGGCCTCGTCTGTGCGGCTTTGAGGGGTCTGCTTGTGTTGCTGGCGTCTGGTTTTCTTTTCTTTTTCTTTTTTCCTTTTTTAATACTTGCATTGTGACTTAAACCACAATGTGGAAAGTTCTTCCCAGCAAGATTTATAGCCTGATGGTTTTCACCTACATGATAAGCTATTCAAAATTGTTTTTTTAATTTTAATTCATGTTCTTTGCTTTATGTTATTAAAGGTTGCTTTGTGTTACTTTGTTTTAGTTATTTTAATTCAGATTATTGGCCTTGAGCACTAATATAGATATTAAGCATATGAATAATTTTTCCTGTAGTACACTATAGAAACTGCGATTTCTTGCCCAGTGAGCCCGTTACATGTTGGGCTGTTTGGCTTAAAAGAGATTGTTCCAGATATTTTTCTCTGATTTTTAAAATGTGCGTCTTAGATGCTTTTATTTGTGAGTTCAGCTGTTTCAGTCATCAATAATCTTCTTTTCTTTTCAATCTTGATTATAAGGGAGTTATTACCTGTTTTTAAGCATTCATAATTTCCATATTTCTGTTTTTGGTGTCATTACCTTCACTGTACTGAGTATATTCACTGCAAAGATGGACTTGGGAAGGATGATAGTTAATACATATATATATATATTTTTTTTTTTAAGCAAGTGTTTTAAATACTTGGCACAACATACTGAAAATTTTGATCAAAGTAACCAGGGCAATTTATTGTGAACTTAATGTATTTATACTTTATGAATTACACTGATAAATATAACTCAGGGTTAGTTATAGATTGGACGTTCTTATTTAATGTATTTATGCGATAATTTCATTGGGACACATCTGTATTCTTGTGAAAAACAATTGCCATTGCCCATTCAAAACTGCTAGATTAGTTACCATTGGAACGTAGTGGTTCTCCCAGAGAAACAGAACCAGTAGGAAATTTATTTATCTCTCTACACACACACCCCCACCCCCATGCTCCATGTGTGCCTGTCAGTCTGTTGGTCTCTCTCTGTGTCTCTCTCTCTCTCGTTATACAGGCATTGGTTTATGAGATTTGGGGCTGGCTAGGCAAGTCTGAAATCTGAAGGGTGGATGTGAAACTCTCTAAAAGAAGCTGAAGCTCCAGTCCATAAGCCAGATTTTGTCTTCCTCAGGGAAACCATAGTTCTGCTTTTCAGGCCTTTCAGCTGATTGGATGAGGCCCACCAGATTATAGATTTATATAATCTCCTGTACTTCAAGTCAGCTGATTTTAAGTGTTACCACATCCATAAAACATCTTCACAGTAAGACCTAGATTATTGTTTGGTTTAATAATTGGGGACTAAAGTCTCACTGAGTTGACACCTAAAACTGACTGTCACCCATTGAAAAATGTATTCCTATTTGTCAAGCAATGTAGGCAGTTACCCCCAGTATAAATATCTAATAACTCTGTGTCTCTGTGTGGATCAGAGGGCACATTTGTGAAGCCTTCACTGAGAAATTATGGAACTTAGTAATAAATTAGGCAATAGAAGAGATAGAATAGATAATGATAATTAGTGATAATGATGAGTTTCCCTTGTGGACACTAAGAATATTCAGAAAACAGGAAACACTATAAATTGTATAAGTTAATAGGGCGACTTGAGGAAGAAAGTGAAGAGTTTGGTTTTGGACAAATTGAACTTTTTGTAAAAGTTAATGTCCAGTTGAAGATCATCCACCCTAGCATATTAGTGTGGGAAGGAATCTGAGGTTCTGGACCAGCACTGTTATTTCGGAACCGTGCAGTAGGAGGTTGAAAGGAGAAGGCTTGGGGAAGACTTTCCTTCAGTGTGCCTCTTCACGTCGCTGTTAGAACAGGGCACCTTCTTGGTCTTTCTTGTCTCTTACTTGTCATTTCTTCTCTGGTCATTTCGATTCTTCCTTTTCTTTCCAGATTCTTAAAGTTGAAGGGGTGCAGGCTCGTTCATTGGCCTCTTCTGTCTCCATGCTGTCCTGGTGGAGGCCTTGTCCCGTGTTGCGGCTGTAGTTAGCACCCATGGATCAGCATCTCTCGAGTTTGTTTCTGCAGTGCAAACCTTCCTCCTGACCTCCACACAAATATTCCTATCTACTGCTTTGGTCTCTCCCCTTGGATGTTAATAAACGTCTCAGATGTAACTTGTCTGAAACAGAATGACTCATCTCCAACTGAAGCTCCCCCAGCCCAGTGCTTCTGTTGTACACTTCATCTCAGTGATGGAAACTGCATTCTTCTGTTTACACAGGCCATGAACTCTGTGGTCATCCTGGACCTCTCTTTGTCTCTCATATCCTACATTCTATCCATGAGATTCAAAGTACATTCAGAAATTGATCACGTCTCTTCACATCTTTTCCAACAGTCTTGGTCAAATGTACCGTCATCTCATGTCTGAATTACTCTCAGGTCCTCCTGACTGATTCCTCCCTTCCCTCCTGAGCGTGCAAACACATCAATGCTGAAAGTCAGAGCATCATTCCTCTGCGCAGCTCCCTACTCTGGTGCCTGATTCCTTGTGGCCCTCAGGTCTCACTGTCTCCCTCCTCTCCCTCCTCTCCTTCCAGGTGCCGCTGTGCTCCTGGAGTATCCGGTGCTCGCCTGTGTCAGAGCCCGTCCCCTCTGCTTGGAAATTGGGTTTCTTTCTGGACCCTGGGTTTTTTCAGGCACAGCTAACTTCTTGTTCTACTTCATGTATGTTCATGCCATTAACACAAACAGGTGTTTATGAGAAGTGACTAAATTAGTTATTTTGTATGTGCATTGTGTCCATTGGACATGTGTGTAAACATAGATACACATGTATTAAATAATGGTAGAATTTTTTAAGAAACATTGAAAACAAAACCTGACATTTTTTCAAGAATTCCCTATTAAAATTTAAATGTTTAAGTTACAGGTAAAGAATTTGATATTTAGAATCATCAAAATGGGAAACTATGAGGGGAAAAAAGATAAGGAAATATTTAACTGAAGATTCTTATTCCTCAGCTGCATGAACGGCCCCAGAGGGTGTACCATGATGCGGTTTTGAAAGGTAGCCAGTAAAGGATACCCAAAGTTAAAGTAACCTTTGATGATCTGCCCAAAATAACCTGAAGGGAGATCAGCCTAAGAAGAGACTAAGGGCACGTAGTCACACAAGTAGTGACTGAAGAGAGAGTTCTGAAAGTGAAATACCAGAAGGAAGAAAAGCCAAGTGATGCTGATGGATGATTCTGGAGGAAAGCATGTGGCTCAGGCCATCTGTGACCCACATAAAGGGAACAGGACGCGCTCCTGCCTTCAGGGGGCCAAGCTCGGAAGGCAAGGGAAGGGCAAGAGACATCCCGGGGAGAGTGGAGAATTCTTACTTAAAGTCACCCTTAAGCTGTTCCTTATAACTGAAGTTTTCTAACAATTGAAAGGAATGTGAGAGCTGTGAAAAGATAGTGATGCTTCACTCTGCTTGAATTCATGTGCAAACCCGTGTGGGATCAACCAGCGGTGTTGGTTACTCACCAGGTAATCTGCTAAGAGATTCTTCTCTTACTCAGAACCGGTGGTAAGGAGATAGCAGGAACTAGTTTTTACAACTTTTCAATTTTGAAAAACAGTATAAAAACTTGATTTTCATTACAAAATAAGGGAATAGCTTAGGTTTTGGTTCATTATAGTAAAGACTATCGATACAGAAAATAATGTGAAATGAAGAATGTTTTGTATTCTCACTCAGTTTCTTTTATTTCTTAATTGGCTCTGTTTTGGCATTCAAAAAGTGAGAAAATTCTACTTCTTAGTTTTATTATATTTGTTTTTTTCATAATTTTCATGTATTCCTAGGTCATTTCAGCAACAAAAGGAAATCATGGTATGTGGAAGTTTAAGTGAATTCTAAACTATTTGAGGAAAATTCTAAAATATACAGTGAAGTTTGGCAAGAAAAAGATTGAGTTTAAACAAAACAGCTTGAATGAATTCTTGCAGAAGGTGTCATCGTGAAGAGCCCTTTGCAAGTGCATTGGAAAAATAAGTAGCACCAGAGTACAAGTAAATCCACTTATTAATCAGGAGAAAAGGAAAATTAATGAAATTAATTTTAAACTAGTTGAACCAACAAGCTGATTTTTAAAATGAGTTTTTAATACAGGAAAAAGGCAACACATTTGGAAATGAGGTCCCAGAAACTGGCAGAGGAACTGGTAAATGAGCTGCCCAACATCTAAAGAAAAAAATTCCTTGAAAATTTGAATAAATACATATCAACTTGGCTGTCGTGTATGCAGCCTGTGGTGTTTAGTAAATTATGTAATGAACTTTGTGAATTACTAGAAATTATTTTTGAGAAATGCCAGTGAATCAGAGGAAGAAAAGTAAATGTTCCAAAAAATTCTATTAACATCTTAACAATTTTAAAAATACACAAGAATGTGGTCATGGAACCTTGAATTTCAGTACTGTTTTATAAAATTTCTTTTTTTTAATTTTATTTTGTCAGATTTCTTTCTTTTTTTTTTTTTACTGAAATATAGTCCATTTACAATATTGTGTTAGTTTCTGGTGTATAGCATATTCTTTTTCATTCTAGGCTATTACAAGGTATTGAATATAATTCCCTGTGCTCTACAGTAGGACCTTGTTGTTCATATATTTTATATCTATTAGTATCTGCAAATCCTGAACTCTCAATTTATCCCTCCACCCACCTTTTCCCCCGGTAACCGTAAGTTTGTTTTCTATATCCGTGAATCTGTGTCTGTTTTGTAAATAAGTTCATTTGTGACCTTTTTTAAGATTCCACATATAAGTGACAATGTATTTTTCTTTCTCTTTCTGACTTCCTTCACTTAGTATGATAATCTCCAGGTCCATCCATGTTGCTGCAAGTGGCATTATTTTATTCTTTTTTATGACTGAGTAGTATTCCTGTGTGTGTGTGTGTGTGTGTGTGTGTGTGTGTGTGTGTGTGTGTGTGTATACACACCACAACTTCTTTATCCAGTGATTTGTTGATGGACATTTAGGTTGTTGCTTCCATGTCTCGGCTATTATACATGGTGCTGGTATGAACATTGGGGTGCATGTATCTCTTTGGATTAGATTTTCGAATTTTTAAGTTCTGATTTATAAGAACTTAAACTAGTACTGATTTAGATAAAGTGTTCAAAGGCAAGACAGAAATAAACTCTTCTTTACAATGTCTAAACTTTCTTAGTAGGTAAAACCTTTTTACAAGGCATCAAAATTTTCCTTAAATATTGAATACCTAGAGAGACTATAAAAATAATTTTGCCTTCAAAGGTGGTCTCCATAAGGTTTTTCTGTTTGTACTATGAGAATTTTCTAATAATGATCTTCTCAGGGTGCTGTGCTGGGAAGTGTCTGAGCTTCATGGACTAATTAACCAATTTCTTTTCTTTTGTAGTAGCGGTTGAATTGCATTTACATTTAGATGTCTGGACTATTTCGTAGGGAAGATAAGCAAAACAACCAGGAACAAGCTGGAAGAATGATGCTTTTCCCCATAATCTTTGAGCATAAACATTGAGGGATGAGGCTTTGAACGACATGTATGTGGCGCAGGATTTGAGATAACTCATAGTTCTGAGGTTTTCTGTACTTTATGTCCGGCTTCTCTGCCTCTGCTTGTTCTTCTCCCCAGACTTTTTGTTGAAAAATACTTGTCCTTATGTCTTTGCTCTAGGACCTCTTCCCACTTCAGAACTGCGATCCTTGAATTCTTAATTTCAACTCAGAAGCCCTAAGCTTAGCGCTCATGAAGCACCAGGTTTCCATGACTCTCACCGAGGGAGAAGAACCCCAATGGTTTGCATTTTTTTTTTTTAACTATAAACTTGAAAGAAATTCCTTTTAAGAGGAAGAAACTGCCACAGAAATGCAGGTGGAGGCCAGTCTTGCTAACACAGCTTTGTCCCCCAGCCAGTTAGGGAGGCGCCGACAGCGTCGTGTGGATGTCTGCACATTGCATCCTGTGACCACATTTTTTTCCAGTCATTGAAAGGGTCCTCCCAGTCTGATACCTATTAATTTAAAGGAAAAGAAAGGTTTTTTTTAATTAAAAAATAATTGTGCTCATTTTTATGACACTTAAAAAATGCAGTAACCGCTAAGACCCGCCAGTCCCAACAACCTGTTTCTCTCCCCTCATGGGGATCTCTTTTTCATATTATACTTTCTTCTCGTATTTCAGACTTTTTTTTGTATGTGTTTACTGACTATTTTTCAGTTAGACTTTTGATGAAGAAACCTTTCAGCAGAGGTACCTTATATTTTTCTAGTTATAAATTCATTTGTTTTTAAAAATATTTTCCTTAAAATGTGTGTACACTGAAGTATGACAGATCTGAACTCATTCAGGATTTTTCACGGATGTAAGTTGTTTTTTAAATTTACCTACTTTATTGAAACATGTTTGAAGACCAGGAAGAACACTTTATAGTGATCTGAATTACAGTCTTGAGAACTGACCAATGTACTCTCAAGGTGCATAGCGACTCCTTTTCAAGTACTAAGGAAGTTTATTAATGATTTCAGGTAAAGACAACAATCTTTGCAGGTGATACATAATTAGAAAGGTTTGCAGTTCTTTGAAGGGGATTGAGAGAATAAAATCTTAGGAAAGTTTTAAAGAAGTTGCAGGAAAGAAAACCTGATTTGCGAGAAAGAAAAGTCATGTATCTGAGATCACTAACGTAAGGTAGGAAGTTCGTGCAGGGAGGCTGCACGTCTCTCTGCGGGCTGTGGCCAGGCACTTGGCAGATCACAGGATGCAGTTTTGTTTTATAGGGACGTGTCATCCATGGCCATCATTGGTAAATGGGTGTTAAGTTGGGTTTGGTGGCAGTAGTGCTGACGTTTTGCTCTGGTTTAAGTGGGTTAGGATACTCCTCACCCCCACGACTAGTAGTCTGTATTCGAAATGATATTGGTTGATTTTGCTGATACGAACTTTGTGGAGGTTTCTTTTTCTGGCACCCTGTGGAAAACTGTGACCCCACACGAGGCTCCGTTCAGGTGGTTTGCGTGTGTACGTGCGCACGGTATTGCCACGACAGCAAAAACAGTGTGCTCGCTTTCAATCAGTAACAGTTGCTCAAATCCAGCTCTTCAATCAGTGGCTTCAATGAATGTTGTAGCCTCTGCTTCAGTTTTTTGGAGAAGCTAGAAAATCAGAAAGTGTAACAAATGAAATAGAAATTTGGTAAAATATTTTGTATCTTTATACTATGTATCTCCAAGTTGTAAAACTTTGGTTGTTAGAAAGACATCAGCAAGAGTTGTTAATACGGCTAATGACGTCTTCTGTCTCCCCTCCTGAAACTGCAGAATCTACTTATCGGGACTGCCACCTCTTTGCATTGCATGAAGGCGGGAAGATCTCTGGAATTTAGGACACCTGATTTATGTTTCCATATAAAACAAAGGCCCAGTGTGATTAAGAGACTTGCTGGCAATACTGGGCCTTTGTTTGGGTAATGTCTGTACGAGTGTTAGATGGTCCTCTAAGACTCTCAGGCAGTATTCTCTAGTTTGGAAACTGCATCATAGTTTTGCAGGTACATGTGACATGGATTGGATGGTTCTTGATTGGCTTTGGGCAAATTACTTTGCTTTTCTGCTCTTAGTATTCATGTCTAAGTCTCTGCCTTACAGAGCACCATGAAGGTAAATGAGACCACATGGGAGAGTTTCTGAGAGTGTCTACTCCAAGTGAGAAAGTGTGTTTGTGTGTTCACATGGAGGGGCCATGAAAGTGCCTGGATGGTGTCTGGGGGCAGTGGAGAATGATGAGGTGGAGGCGGTGGGGCGTTGTTGGGGTGGGGGGCTGTAGGAGTAGTCAGACTTGTGTGTTGACTCCCTCTCTGCAGCAGCTAGCAAAGCAGAATGGTAGAGGTGCCATTGTCTCCTAGACCCCTGCCCTCTTAGATCTTCAGTACATTCCTAAATGCTGCTTGGCACCTACTTAGTCGGTCAGCATCCCAGCTAGGTGGACCTGAGCAAGAGATCATGGAGGTGAGTGAAATCTTAGCCTGTTTAATGTGTCTTCCTGGGTAATGATTTCCGAGGAGACTAACAAGAATGAAACCTGCGAGCCAGGCTGTTCATGGGCTGTGGAACGGGAAAAGGTGGTTTCCATTTAGTGCCTGTAAGATAAGCTAACAATTAAAACATTCTAATATTTCTGTTCTTGTAATGTTTTATTAATGAATAAGCAGTTTTTTGTCCCTAATGAGGCTGATCATAACAGAAGAAAATCTTTGGGGCATCAAGTAGTACATTACAACTAGAGGGAAAACGTGCCCTCACCATGCAGGGACCTGAAGCTCTGGAGCAGGTGTTCAGTGAAGTGGTACAGTGGTTCTTTGATAGTGTCTATTTTGTTGGAAGTTAAAGGATTTTTTTTTAGTGAATTTTTCAAGGTGAATACCACAAATATCTAGCATTTTTGCTTCTTTTACTTAAGGGAGTAAATCTCTTTTATTGGTGCTTTTTAATGTTTTAATGAAAATTTACCAAGATACATATTTTTAAACTCTTAATCTCAACTATAATGGGTAGAGTTCATTGTTACTCAAGTTCCCTCTTCCTCTGATTTGTTTCTTGCATAGTAGGGTCTTTAGATGTGTCTCTTCTGACCCTAGTGTATCACTCTTAAGCTGATTTCAAGATACCATTTTGGTCCGTGCTTCTCGATGTTTTCTGGCCAAGCATTTCATCCTTTTCCCCTCTTTTTCCCCTGCGTGCCAATACGTCAGTGCTTGTACCTTACCCTAGGGTAGATGAACCCAATAGTCAGTAAAAATTTTGGCTTTGTTAAATATGTAAGGGTGACTGGGCCTAATTCTTTATTATTTACATTTTCTTCACTGGTTTCTATCCAAATACAGACTGATACTTCAGTTCCTTGAGATTTTTTTGTTTTGTTTTGTTTTTTGTTTTGCTCATATGCCATTCTGGGGGAAGTCTTCCTTGAGCACTTAAAATAGCACCACCACCAAAAGCACCCTCCCTCCCCTATCCTATTTGATTTTTCTTCATGGCACTGTTTGTATTTATACATTTTATACATTTATTAAGTGATTTTTCTCTTCCACCCACTTAGAAAAACCTTGGATGAGAGCAGAGACTTGGTACATTTTGTCCTTTGCCCTCGTTAGTGCCTGGGTCAGAGAGAATCTGAAACCACGTCAGGCTCTCAATAAATGTTTTCTGAATAAATGAGTGATTGGAATCCAAACCGTATTTCTGGACAGTGATTTAGAGTCAGTAAAAACAGATCCCATGATAGAGGTCCCACATTTCTCTCAACCATGCTGTTGTTTAGTTTGGACAGAAAACTGTGGTTCCTCCTATAAGGTACATTTTTAAGAAAAAAATCACATTTTGTAGATGTTCACAATGACTTTTATAAACGCAGTTTATGGCAGTGAGATGTTAGTAGAACTGATGATTCATATTTTCCCACGAATGTGGGTGATGCAGTTGTCCCACGGAGGTGCTTGTAGTTCATGCAAGTATGATCCATAAGGCGTTTTAGTCATTATCGTGCCACCTGCCTGTTCCTGTAGGTATTTATTTAAACCACAAATTATTGACACATTTTTAGCTAGCAGAAAATATGTATTATCATAAAAATGTTAACCTTATACAACTATTGTATTCTTTTTTTTGATTGAGTCTGACAGTTGGAGGTGTGTCCTAAATGCCTACATATTTATATGTCACACTTATTGTATGTATTAAATTGAAATATTTTACACCATCATGAGAGTTTAGGAGTGTGGCTCACCTGAGTGTGACCTGAACACAAGGGCGCCAGGCTTTGCACAAGGTGTGGTGCGTGGCGATAGGTCCTGGTGACCAAGATTAATGAAACTCAGATGGGTTTTAATTAGTGCAGCTGCAGTCATCAATTATCTGCTGAACACAAATATTGTTATATTTGGGAAATTCTTGATTTATTTTATTCCACTGGCCAGCCGATTTAGATGAATGAGTTCTCATCATAAACATTCTGAGAAAAATCGCCGGAGGCCACAGTTTATTATTTAGGACACAATCAGCGAGAGTGAACAATACAGAACAAAACGTTGCAGAATGCTCTCAGCATTAATTTGGAAATTTTGCTGAAATATTTGGCTTGTACAGGTTGTCAGAAACAGGGCATCTTGAACAAAATCCAGAGCAGACTATCACGAAGGGAACAGGCGACTGTTCCAGTCCAGAAGATGACCCGTTGCGAAGTCAAGTGCACATGCTCTGTAGGCGGCGCGGCAGAGCATCCTTCCAGCACGCGCCTTAGCAGAGGCGGGCAGGCCCCTCAGTGTCAGAACAGGACAACCAGCATCTTCGGAGCATAAAGAAAGCTGTCTTCATCCCCGTACGCGTGTACTTACTGCACTCACGCGTGTTTGGGTGGGTTTTATTCATGTTTTAGAGTAATTTTTAAAATTTTAGCCTTGAACAGGTGTAAGAAACAGATGTGTAACTTTCGAGTGGAGGGAATATATTTTATAATTATTTTTTACACTGACAATGAGATGCATAAACTAAGACAATTTTAACACTTCTAAGTTAAATCTTGAGCAAAATCTGGAATTATTATTAGAATGAAAAATATTTTTAAAATTCATGTAAATTTTGTACATTGAATATATACTAGTATTTCTGAACCATTTTTTCCTTAGACTTTGTAATTTTATCTCCCGAACTGTGTAATTTAGTGAGACTGCCTAATATAGAGTTTCAGAAATAATAGGTAAATATCAAACGTCATTTCATTTTTAACTTTCTCACAGTGTGAAATTTCTGTCAAATTCTTACTCAGCAGAGTAGGACAGGTGATGAAGTGCATTTGGCTTGCACACTTGTCTGTATTACAGAGTATGATGTGCTAGCTATTCTGAAAATGTCTTTTGAGTCATAACCAAGTCAATTACAAGTAATTTTTTAAGGTCTTGTCGCATGGTGTTCAGCTTATGTGAGGATATAATATTTCACATCTGAAATGCATCCATTAAATGTTCTGAGTCTTATGTACAAGTTTTGTATTTCTTATGTAACAGTTTCATGGTCAACTTACAGTTTAATGGATTGGTCAAATTTATTCATATAACAATTTAATCCAAATTATGTTTCCCTAGGGGAATAAAAAGGTGTGGCTAGTTTCCAACTGTAGACAGAGTTGGCTGGTGTTTGTTTCTGCTGGGGAAATGTTCTTCTGCCCTTAGGAAAGGAAAAGAATGCATCAAAAGCTTGCCTGGGTTTGTCCACTAGATTAGAGTTACTTTTTATCATATCTGAATTGTCAGAGAGTTTGCAATTAATACTCCTAGCTCACTAGCTATTGTCTTTGTGACAATTCATAAATACTGTGATTTCTGAGCATACTTTTATATGGCCTTCATGTTTTATAGAGTAAATCATAGAAGGCTTTTCGCTTTTCACTTAACAGATGGAGGAGCCTTTGTTCATTCAACCAAGGTGCTTAGAGGAGATTTTATTTCATGTCCATTCAACTGTAGGTGGTTCTTACATTTTACTACAAAGAACCAGATCCTGCTCCTCTCACCTGATTTGTCCACGTGACTGGATAAGTCTTGAGATACAGCAGGGCCAGAGTTATCTTCTTAGCAGAATTAGACCTTGTTACAGATTTCTATTGTATTCTTTTTCATAAGTTTTAAAGAACCTGGTGAGCCTATGATCTTAACATTAAATGTTAGGTGTAATGTATCTCCTTCCTGTTCTCTCTAGTTCTCACCACCCTGTGTACTTGTGTCCTTTCACTGATTGGTGCAGCATATTGCCATTGTTGGCTTACTTGTCTGTGTCACTGTTAGACTTTTGTTTGTTCATTCGCCCATCCATCCATCCATCCATCCATCCATCCATCCATCCATCCATCCATTCAACCATCCACCTTCCCACCCATCCACTGAGCCACCTAAAAATGGAGGACATGAACATCCTGAATTTGATGAAGAGTAGGAAGGCAGTTGTGGCTGCAGCGTGGTAAGCAGGTTAGTGATGGACGAGGCTGGAGAGGTAAGCAGGACCTACATCATCTCACTTCTAAGGCATGTGTAAGGAGTTTAGATATCAAAGGGGAGCTACTGCACATTTTAAATGGCTCCGTGGCAGAATTTATTCATTATTTAATTTCCAGACCTGTTAATATTACCTGTCATGTGGTCTGTAAATGTTTAGTGTCCGAGTAAGTGAGTGCAGCCCAGCTCAGTCTGTGTGGCTGCTTTGCAGGATCAACTTGAGTGGTTTAATGTCTTGAACCAGGAGTGTCCGCCTCCTGGGATAAGGGACACAGGATGTGTGTTTGTGACTGAGACCTGCACGAAGGGACAGAAGAGCTGAGGATTACTGCTGTCTAGCAGTGTAAGGACATGAACGTTCTTAATTTTGTTTTATCAGTTGTAACATAGATGTGTTGGATTAGATAATTTTTAAGACTACAGAGTATTCCAAAATTATTTGATTACCACATTTCCTCTGAGAAATGTCTCTGCTAATTGGCATATG